>NC_059271.1:2480000-2505000 GCF_017591435.1 Portunus trituberculatus | reverse complement strand
GACCACACCATGGTCTCATGGGCAAAGTGTCTGGGACTTGTCTCTCATCAAAATTGGTGTCACACTGGCACATTTCCACTCCAACAAAACCATGTCACTTGTTAAAGATTTGTTACACAACACAGGCAATGATTCTATCAGCCTCATGTTAGACATAAATAAATGAATAAAAGAAAAATTGATGGAAAATTTGTCTGGCCCATTAGTTTTGTTTACAATATTTTTGTTCATGTACAAAACATCACTTTGATATATATACTTATAACTAGAAAACATTATTAGTCAAGCATACAGTGTGCAGTGGCTCAACTTACAAACAATTTCCTTGGTATATTAGGAACAAGGTGATGTAATTAAATCATTCACATAACGTTGTAAGAAATGCATGATATTCAATGGATTGCCTTAACTCCATTACTGTGTGATTCTGTGGCATCGTCTGAGTGACACCTAACCTTCACTCCACTCCACATCCAAGCTGTGCCAAGTATTGCTTTAGCACACTATTAACTGAGGGAGTGCCAAGATGAACACTAAAGAAATTAAAAACATCATGAATTGTATCCTAAAATTAAGACAGGACTGGTGTCATGCAAGTTCTTTTAGCTTGAGTACCACTGCAAGCCGCTGGCAGACAAGACATGCAGTGTAGCTCTCTGAGGAGACTGCAAGGTGACACAGGATAAAATGATTGGGGCTCTGTGTAGTGATCATCTAACAAATTTTTAGCTTTAAATATTTTGCACAATTTATGAAAGGTAATGATACATGCATCTTATTTCCTAAAAAGAGATACTGAATGAGGACTATGATGTGAGAGAGAGAGAGAGAGAGAGAGAGAGAGAGAGAGAGAGAGAGAGAGAGAGAGAGAGAGAGAGAGAGAGAGAGAGAATGAAGGAAAGACATACTAGTATTACATAAGGGGTTCGACATAGTTTCCAGGGAAAAGGCCCGTCATTCCATCCATGACTCCTTCCCACCAGCCATCGTCATTCTTCTTGAGGACATAAATAACAGCATTTTCACTAAAGGTCAGCTCATCATCCTTGTCTGCTGTGTAATCATAAACAGCAATAACTGAAAAGAATAGAAAGGGTTTTTTGTCAATCTACTTTATAACTTTAACAAAATATTGGACATTTTCGCAGAATTTCCCTATGACAGAGAAGATGCATCACTATTTTTTACCTTTCTCAATATAATGAGGTGGAACGGCAGGCGGCTGTGGCCCCAGGCGCCTAGGTCCATCATCCACCACTGAAACATTCCACATGAAACAATGAAGCAACAGAAGCAAAACCATCTGTAAAAAACTGCTCATACTAAATTGTTCTTTCCATAATTGCAAGGTGTTGATGAATACAATCAATCCCCTATAAGTGTTAAGTTTCTGTGAATGTTTGGGTCAATCCTATGTAAAATGTCACTATCAAGCTATTTATCTATGTACAGTATCAGGCTGGCAGTCACACATGAGGTGGTCCAAACAAGGTTCCCTTCCCCCCATACACACATACTGCACATCTTAGTCCTGTCTGTCAGCAGTGAAAAGGGACACTCGCATGCACCACTGTAAAATGCCTCTAAACTCAGGACAAAGAATGACCAAGAACAATTCCACAGTAAAACCTCAGCTCACGACCATAATTCGTTCCTAAATCCTGTTCGTCACCCGATTTGTTCGTCCCCTGAATCAATTTTTCCCATAAGAATGTATTGAAATACCATTAATCCGTTCCAGACCAAAAAAAAAAAATCATACTTTTGTCCATAAAACCCATTCAAAATAGACCTTTAATGTATGCATGACATGAACAAAATAATTATAGAAAGCCTAAATTGTTTTACTTACCTAAATGCTATCAAAATGATAATAAAATGAATAAAAAAGAAAAGGTTATTTACTTGAGAGACTGGACGTTGATGGCATGATGGAATGGAGGAGAGGAGGATGGGGAGGAAGACAGACAAGATCCGAGAAGACAGTCATGAGAGAGGACTTTGGATGTGCAGCGTGCCAGAGCTACACAACAGCTGTGTAGCGTCACAAGTCAGTGCCGCTATGTGGGGCCCCGTTATAGTGAACATCGGCGTGGGAAACATGGAAAGATTGCCAGTCTTCATCTCTGCCTTGGAAGACCCTTGCCTGCTGGGGATTGACTTCCTCACGCATGTGGGAGCAAGTTTGGACTTCAAGAAGGGAAGTTAAAGGCACGTGGCCAGGAAGTTCCTTTGATCCTCGGAGGTGATGCTCAGTGTGAGAGGAGCGGGCAGTAGGGCGGTGTTCCTTGCCAGGCGAGCGAGGAAACAGCTGCGATGGATGTGCCACAATCTGCAGTACCTGGACATAGCCAGGATGATGACGACAGCAACGCTGAGAGCCACCAGAGCAGCGAGGATAACGCCGAGGAAGCTACAGTAGAGCGTGCCGGTAACATCACCATGGCCAGGAAAAACAGGAGAAAATCGTGGTGGCACGGAGATTACGTTATGTAATATTTTTCGTATGTTCCTGTTTCTATTTTCTTTTGTGCTTATGTTTTGTTTTGTTGTTGTGTGATAGCCGGGTTAGCTATCACACAAACGGCTTCGCCGCAGAGCCGCTTAACCGCTCGTCCCTGGGTCGATATATTGACAAATTTTTTGGTCGTCTCCTGAATTGTTCGTCCCTAGAGACGTTCGTCAAGCGAGATTTTACTGCATCTCAAAAGTAGTATACATAATAGCACTGTAACAATAATAGGGCATTTTGGGGAATCGGAAACATGCATCATAACTACTAAACTGACACTCTCTCTCTCTCTCTCTCTCTCTCTCTCTCTCTCTCTCTCTCTCTCTCTCTCTCTCTCTCTCTCTCTCTCTCTCTCTCTCTCTCTCTCTCTTTCACACCAACCTTTCTCCATGAAGTGAGGGGGCACGGCAGGTGGAGCTTCCACTTCTGAGGGTGGTGGTGGAGGCAAAGGAGGACTGGAGGCCCCTGAGGAGCGGCTGGTGTAGTCCGGCTCGCTCACTGGCCCAGAAGATGCAGGTGAAGGAGGCGCTGCAAGAACATACACACATCACAGTGAAATGCTTCAACAACTACAGGGAAGGGAAATTCAAGAGAAAGGAAGAATGTGTTAGCGCCGTTACAATTATAGGCAATTAAAAACTTAAAGAAGAGCAGTAAAAATATTTCTTACAACAGTAATTAGGTCAAAGTCAGACTACTACCGTTATACTATATAAATGACAAGTGGAAGGATAACAACTGGTACATTTTCATATACTGCAAACCAAACTTTATCTGAACTTGTTTGATCTGCAATTAAACAAAATAAGAGACAGCTGAGCATCATGCCATGCCCTGCAGACTTGTGCCTAAGTGAACGAATGCATTCTAAACTAATACCAACCATATTGCCAAAGAAGATTTCAAATCTACATATATTCTTTGATCAAGACATTTTTTTTTTCTTTTTCCTTACTACACTAAAATCTGTACTTTGTATATTCCTTTCCTTTAATTAGTCCTAAGCAAACATGCCTTACTGTGGCAGAATTATTAGTCACTTCACTCCAAGTTTTACAAAATGAAGAATAAATTCTTCAGTTATTAAGCTGAATTATTTTAGGTAAATATAATGAATACTGTATTGAATAGGTAGACAACTGATGGAGGTTAGGAGGCCTTTGTGGACTCGTAGAAGCTGATGATGATGACGAAGATGATCATTAGTGGTGTGTGGATTCAGCAGTCCAAGCACACGTCTGTGTTGTGTGTCAGTGGCACTGCTCCCATCACCACACCTGATCCTGCACCTCAAAAGATGTTTACAATCCAGCCAACCATTGAATTTCAGTTGGTAACACTTACTGGGTACAGTTCCACCTCACACCCTCAAGGAATCACTTTGATCATCTTTTATCTTTAAACAAACAAGCTTACAATACTTCACTAATTCCTTTAAGAAAAAGAAAGGATAACATATAAGTTACTTAAGGCCCATCCACACTAGGATACTTTGTTTGGAAACATTTTTTCCAAACAGTTTGCAAACAGTTTGCATACAGTTTGGAAACAATGTTTCTCATGTATGTGTTTCCCATCCAGAATGGGAAACATTGTGTGTGTGTGTGTGTGTGTGTGTGTTTTCGTGCGCGCGGGTGTGTGCAGCACGTGGTGACAATGAATCATCAGTACCCGCACGAGACTTGGAGTGATCATGTGGTCAACAGAAAAAACTCTACAATTAATTGAATTACTCCATTCATCCCCAGTATTGTGGGATGTTACAAGTGAAGACTATAAAAATAGACCTGCTCCATCTAGTC
The DNA here is from genome assembly GCF_017591435.1 of Portunus trituberculatus. Lineage (NCBI taxonomy): Eukaryota > Metazoa > Arthropoda > Malacostraca > Decapoda > Portunidae > Portunus > Portunus trituberculatus. Next base: position 2,500,686 of record NC_059271.1, on the reverse strand, counting down.
TCAATTCCTTCAGAAGTAAGTGACCATAAATGGGTCCTTTTTCTAAAAACTTTCTCACCCATGTCTTTCTCTTTTTCTTGTCCTTCCTTGACAACAGTGCCAAGTAAAATACAGAGGCTGCTGCAGCAACTTCTACACTCATCATAGGCATGACGACAACTGAGGTGTGGACAGGAAACATTGTTTGCAAACTGTTTCCAAACAGTTTGCAAACAAGTTTTTGGAAACAGTTTGCATACAGTTTGGAAACAATGTTTCCAAACAAAGTATCCTAGTGTGGACGGGCCTTTAGGATGAACCACATTCTAATCACTAATCTTGTCTATACAATATAAACTGCAGTTACATACAGTCTACAAAAGGCATTCCAAATATTCTACATACTACTAATAACAAGAGTAATTACTAATTATTCTAATATTCTAATATACAATCTCCATACACGACTATTCTGAGGACAACAATCTAGAAGCTGTAAAAATGTTCAAGATTCTATTTCAAAGTAAGACACACATATAAAATGTTTGGTCTCCTTCATTCCTTCTATCCAGCATCACCAGTAGCCAGATGGTAATGTGTTGAGAGGCAATGTGGAGAGTGGGGGATGAAAAGGTGCAGACAGGCTAGCTCAACACTGGATGGTGCCACAACACCACACCTTTGATGACACCACACACTTATTGCATCCCTGACACAAATACAGTACACCATGAAAATAAAACTCTACAAAAATTCAGTGTAGCAAGCAATAAATATTATAAATGGTAGTCTGAAATTCAAAGATCACAGTAACTCAGTAACTCGGCACCATCAGTCTCTCCCACTCAACAAAATTAAATATTTCTTGTGTGTGTGTATGTGTGTGTGTTGGGACTGCAAGCATGCAGGGAAGGAGGACATGGACAACAAGGCTACTGGCTAGTGGGTTACCTAAGGCTGGCTCTGACACTTTGTTGGCAAGAGCCTTGTTGGTGAGATTCTTGGGCAGAGTCATGGCGGGCCTGATGACTGTGGGGTATCCTATGTTTCCAGCAGCATGTAAGGACACCCAAAGGAACGGGATCAACACAAAGGTTCAATGTTACATGGTCACACTTAAGCAACAAAGGATCCAGTTATCATAACCTGTTGCTTCCACTTACCATTGTCACTCCAGCTCTCAAGACAAAGGTGACACTCATGACATTAACAGATGCAGCTCTCTTTCTTTCTCTCTCTTTTTTTTTCTTTTTTTTTTTTTTTTTTCCAAGGAGCCAAACCATCATTGGATTCTGTATATGACCCTTCAACTTTCCATCGTCTCTTATTACTATGTACATTTTTATCCATTGCATTTGTAAGTGTTGGAAAGTTCATGAAGATATTTTTTCTTCTTGCATGGTTACTTTCATCAACATGAATGGATAATTTGTGTCAGGTGTAAGATTCTTGAGACATATTGACACATCACTGAACAATCAGTGCTGTGCCAATTGACTGTCTGAAGTCCAGGAAACATCACTGATGCCTGTTCATATATTCTGATAAATTTAAAGTCAACAATATCAAGGATTGTGAAAGTTTCTGGACACAGAAATGGCAATGATTGTTGTAACTGAAGACCATTATGAAAATAGTCAACAGCCTATACAGAAATTTCTATATGTACATATTGCATGTGCAATATAGAGATGGACACGTTTGTTAATGGATGATGTTTCAAAGAAAAATTAAAAACAGCTTTGTATTAAATGAGAAATTAGGCGATGGACAACTAAAGCAGAGAGGCTGCCTTTACTCCAACAGTGTCTGAGACACTGAGGAGCATGACACTGAACACACACAGCTATCACAATATATTAATAACACTCACAAGGAAGGGTGACATGAATGTGATGGCACTGTCAAATGAAAGGATGGGCATTAACTGTGAAAACAGTGAAGAGCAAGTATAAATCAATGTCCACGGGGCAGATTACAGTGGCTATTCTTATGTACAGTTCAGAACACCACTATGAATTCTGTGAGTATAATCACACTTCATAAACACTGATAAGGAAGCCATTATTGCATCAAAATATTGTACTCAAACACAGTGTTCTTCCACAAAGATGATGTCATTTTGTTAGTATTAACAATGTAATCACCCAAAAACAAATCAAGCTGACAGTTCACTCTGGTCACCAGGCACTCCGCAACTTACTGTTGTAGTAGTAAGGAAGGAGAGGAAGGTTTGCATACACTCCTGAGGGAAAGCAATGGTGTTACAGATCCCTTCACCCTTCCATCTTGCATTACACTCTTGTAAGGCAAGAATACCTGTTGTTTGTTTTTACAATGACTCATTACCTTATTTCTCTCACTACTAAGTACCAACTCCATACATCTTTACACAACCACATCTTCTTTTTCCCTCTGCTTTCCTGACTGCTCACAAAACACTCTTAAGATGCTCCTTCACTAGGAATCATGATTTTTTTTTTTTTTTTTTTAATAAAATTCCACATAGTTTGTGATAAAAATTACTAACCACCCTTACTATGTACAATATCATACATTCATTCCAAAACTGTGTGAACAGACCTTGGTAAATTTTTCATTCACTTAGCCAGAGCTAATATAACTCACTTATCTTTATCAGCTTATCTTTCACAGCATCAAATTGCTCTTGCATGGAGTAACCAATCAAACAAGTAAGGTGCAAGAACACTCCAAAGGTGTCACTGTGTATTATTATAATTCTATTTTGTTTTTTTTGAGTAAAGAATATACAACTGATGTACCAAAGAGGTTATAAGTGTACCTCTGCTTAACAATTTCAAAAACTACTTCATCTGCACACTGTAGAGAGAAGCTGCACTCTGCCATTCTCTCTTGCACACCTTGCACCATGGCTGGCACATTGCAGGAGTAACAGCACCCTGTCACTCTACCACACACACTGACAAGCACACCCCAACAATACCAATACCCTGCCACACTCCCTGCCATAACAGCAACACCTGAGTAATGGGACTCACGTGGCATGTTGATCTGGTGTGCTGCATACTGGGGAGGTTCCTGCATGTGTGGTGGTGGCGGAGGTGGCCCATACGAGCCTCCCTGATTCACTCCCGGAGCATGAGCCATCGGGTGAACCATACCTACTTGGGGTGGTGGTGCTACCATGCCGCCTCCTCCCACTCCTCCTCCTCCACCTCCTGCACCATTGTGAGCCATAGGAGCCACATGAGCCGCTGACTGATGGGGGAGGGTGCTGTAGCCGCTGGATCGCTCACCACGGCGTGGGTGACCGATGGGGTAGTTTGGTGCGTAGTTGCTTGGTACCTGAAACAGTGGCGCTATAATGCTGTGCAGTGGAAGGCTGCCAACATGGAGGGACAAGTGAAGTATCTTTTTCTACAGGAAGAAAAGAAGTACTGCTCCGTGATACATAGACCATATTAAACCAGCTTAACCTGTACACACACCACACCAAGAGGCAGTTCCTTGACGTTAACACTGACCTGAGGTGGAGCAACGGCAGGTGGAGTGCGGTATTCCCTGGAACCACGGGAGAGAGAGGAGACCGAGCGGTTGGCCTGTGGTGGTGTGGGGGGCTTGGTGGTTGGGGCAGGGCCTGCTGAGGTGGGTGGCTGCTGGTGGGCAGGTGGGGGCGGCACACCCACACTACTGGCGGACCGGCGAGAACGAGGTGTGGAGGCAGAGGAGGAACGCAAGCCATGGCCGATGTCGTCTAGGGCTGTTAGGAGCAGGCCGTGAATATTATTGCTCTTTTATTTATCATTTTTTTTATGTAAGAAAGGAAACCTGGTCAAGGGCAATATAAAATGTATAAAAAAAAAAAAAAAAAAAAGGCCCATTTAGTTTCTAGTCCCCTTGCAGGTCCCCCAAAAAAGGATAAATGCCTTGAAACCTCCCTCTTAAATTAAGTTAAGTCACAAGAAGTTGGAAATACAGAAGCACGTAGGGAGTTCCAGATGACACGTGACAATTATAATCATCAATGCTTTCTGTGCCTATAAACTGGTAAGCGTCATTCATCAATTAAGGACAGAAACAGTCAAGGTGAAAAAGAACAGCAGTTACAGCATAGACCATTATTACCTCTCTTAATTCTTGCTTGACTCACCGGTAAAGTCGATGGGTTTGCGGACGTACTTAATGGGCTTCTCAGTGTTGGAGGGGCCACTATCTTGTACTGGCGGGCTGTTGTCTTGTTGGTGGTAAGGACGCCTATCTCACGGCGGGCCACTTTCTCTTTGTGCACCATCACCATCTGTGGGAAGGTAATGCTTAGGCTCAGATGTATACCATATCACCGGCAACTGCTGTCATGTGTACCACAGGGAGATGTTTTTTGCACACACACACACACACACACACACACACACACACACACACACACACACACACAATCACACAGCCAATAGCTCAGTGGTTAGAGCGCTGGCTTCACAAGCCAGAGGACCGGGGTTCGATTCCCCGGCTAGGTGGAGATATTTGGGTGTGTCTCCTTTCACGTGTAGCCCCTGTTCACCTAGCAGTGTGTAGGTACGGGATGTAAATCGAGGAGTTGTGACCTTGTTGTCTCGATGTGTGGTGTGTGCCTGGTCTCAGGCCTATCCGAAGATCGGAAATAATGAGCTCTGAGCTCGTTCCGTAGGGTAACGTCTGGCTGTCTCGTCAGAGACTGCAGCAGATCAAACAATGAAACACGCAAGTTTAAAATTGATTAATGGAATGGATCAAGTGGATAATGAGAAACTAATCCTGAGAGAAGAATATGACATTAGAAGCACAAGATCACATAGTAAGAAACTGAGGAAGGGAAGATGTCTGAGAGATGTTAAAAAAATTTAGTTTCCTGCAGAGATGTGTTGAGACTTGGAACAGTATGAGTGAGGAAATGGTGTCAGCAAAGAGTGTACATAGTTTTAAAGAAAAATTGTATAAGTATAGATATGGAGATGGGGCCACACGAGCATAAAGCCCAGGCCCTGTAAAACTACAACTAGGTAAACACACACACACACACACACACACACACACACACACACACACACACACACACACACACACACTAACAAATGACAAGATTACCTAGAGTACATGATGTGAATAAAAGAAAAGAAATGACAATTCACATATTTGAAAAGATTGAAGAAACTCTAAACAATGCATTTAATGACCTACTTTTACATTTAATATTGGCTTAAGTCTAGCAGTCCACGGTGCTTTCACAGACACAGGTAGATGACTAAATAAAGGATCAGAGGTTTAGTAATCAATTTTTTTTTATAATGTAACATCAAATAGTAGGAAAATGACTAATCTAAAGGGGCATTAGGACTTAAAGTAACCAGCAGTAATCTCTGGTAAACTCTGGAACTCCCTGCCTGTGTCTGTATTTCCAAATTACTATGACTTTACTTCATTCAAGAGGAAGGTATCAAGACATCTGTCCCTATCCTTTGGCTAATTCTATCGGAGACTGGCACCTGAGTGAGTCTTTTTTTTCTTTATATTTTTGTTGCTCTTGGCCAGTCCTCCTCTCTTACATAAGAAAAAAAAAAAAAAAAAATAGAGAAGGTGAAGCTCTCCTCTGCATAGCGTGGGCACATATTTCAACTCCAGAACAGGGAATAATGATTGATTTGCCCACCCACCTGTGATATGTAGTTAACCTGGCTCTCCATCTCAGCCAGCTGGTTGGCCTGCTGCTCCACCATCTGCAGGAAGTTATAGGCGAGAGTGTTGATTTGATATGCAACGCTGGCCAGGCTCTGTGTGGTGTAGTTCTTGGTTTCTTCCAGTGCTCCACCCTTGTTCTCAGCCTGTGTGAGGGTAATGCTGGGTTTAGCATCTGTACAACAACAAAATGACTGCATACTAGAAGCTCCATAAAAAGATACACCGCTGTTCACAATCCTCAGCTATTCTTGTGTGTAAATTTTGATATTGATGTCTTCAGCCTAACTCACTCTTAAAACCTTCCTGTGTGGGGAAAGTCAACTACACAGTCCTTTAAACAGCAACAACTCAAAATTGTTTTGTTTCAGCAATTTTTTCTCCTCTAATAAACTGTCTTCAATCTCTACTCCTCTCAAGATACAACATTGTGGATTGTGATTTTTTTTCATTCTTTTTCCCGTAAGTCCTGAGGTGTGTGTGCACATAGACACACACACACTGGTCTCAATCCTTCTCTCCACTTCCCCTTCACCAGGTAGTAATCAGACTTCTCTCCATCCTCCCTCTCAATGATGCTGTCATAATGTACCATCTCCCTTAAAATGAAGGTTAATGAGTGAAAACATTCTTACCCTGGCAAAGTTTTCAATGCAGTAGGCGGCCACCTTCTCCAAGTTGGCATGAGAGTCTGAGAGGGACTGTCGCCCCTCAGGAATCTCCTGCTCCACCAGATTGACAAACTCGGCCGACAGTGCCATGGTGGTGGAGTCACACCTTCCCTCTGAAAAGAAAATACTGTATGGTAATTAAAAATCTTGATCTATGCAGTTGACAAACCCATGACTTATTAAAAGCAGGAGTCATAATTAATCCACTCAGATTCTTACAAAGAAGCACCACGATAAATACCATATGAAGTTCAAACCTGTAACACTTTACTGAGACTAATCAAGTACTGTAAGCTAGTGGCATTAGTGTTACAATCTGATTCATAAGACACTGGCCAAGCATGAGTGGCAGCACCCTGGAAAATAGCAGCAAGCAGGAATTAAGGTCCTGGATGCTGAGGAAGTGAATAAGGAACACAGATAACAACTTCAAAAATGAATGAATAAAGGGAAAAAACAAACATGCCAAATTACACATGATTTCTCTTAGATAGTATTTCTAAGAATACACTCCCACACATCTTGCTGTGTTTTCTAGTTGAATGCCAAAGAGACTAACAGATGCTATTCCAAGGGGGACCTACTCCCTTTCAAAGTTAACTGTTTGGTCAAATTTAATCTCAAAATACTCCTCACTGTTGTGTGACCGAAAGACTGACATGTGGCAGTTAAAATGGCACTGGTGCTCCACGGGGATAAAAAAAAAATCCTGAGTTAGAGTAATGTTGCATATATTGGCTTTTCTACAAATAAACCCACTATGGTCTGACCATTTTATCCGGAGCAGTTGGGGATTGTTCTTTCCAGAGATTTCCAAGCCTGCAGTTCTGCCACACATGTACCAAAACACAATTCATGCCAGGTATGTACTTCATACTTTAAAATCAAATGGTGTTGTACTATATATATATATATATATATATATATATATATATATATATATATATATATATATATATATATATATATATATACTATATGGGAAGCGTTGTTAAGCTTCCGCCCATTTGTGGCGCAGGCAATTTTATTTATAGTGGTACTCATATTAGGGCCCATATCACCGCCCAAGTGCATCTTTGGTGTAACCACATAGAGCCTGGGTATCATGGTGACATGTAGGTAATTTTAAACCACTCTACAAATGATATAGCTTCAAAGCGATATGTGATGGAATTTGAACCTGCGCGTGGATGTCTGCCCGATCCCACGCTCACCACCTTATCCACTACGCCACCACCTCCCTAAAAACACCAAGATCCTGTAATTTTTGTTCATCTTTGACTATACTTGCTTTGTTTTAACAAACACCACAATACTTAACAATGTTTCCTCCTGGTGTTGTCACGTCTATATGAGTGACCAAGTGAGGACACAAAGAAAACTGTGCTATAGCTTCTCTCTACCCATTCCACCACGTTCCAAGGTGCCAACTCTAGCCAAGCTGTAGCTATTGTCCTGCTCTCTTCAAAGAGGAATACAACATCACAGTTTGTAGATGTGAGAGGCAAACTGATTGCTTACCACTTCAGATGCATCAAACTTGTGCCTCTCATGTGAGGGCCCATGAAACCCTACACAGCTAGTTGTCCTGCAGATTAGGTGAACCCCATAAGGCTAAGAGATAAATCTGCACACTTGTAGTTAACTAGGGTAATTTCAACTATAGTAGCTACTCAAGGAGAAGCTGTATTATCACTATTATGTGCATATGGTGTTAAACATTAATAATACTATATGTGTGTAACATAGCCATGCATGGTTATGTTACAGTGACGTAATATGCCTTGCGCTGCATCGCATATTCCAATTAGGATTTACTGTTAACTATTTTAAACATTTTTTTCATGTTTTGGTAATTTTTGTATGAGAAAACAGATTGCAAAATATTTTAATCTATTTGACCTTGTTTTAATGCCATAGCCTGTTATAACAGCCCACAGTTTCCTTCACCATAGACCTGCCCACTACTGGGGCAGTGCTTTACCATTCCATCCAAGTGTCAAACTCGCTGAATGCCAATTTGCCATAAAATACCATGAAATTAGCTCAAATGGACCACTAACTGATAAAAAAAGTACTGAGTCCTGCTTGGTCCTTCATGGGTGTGGTGAGTGTGGCACTGTGGCACTGTGGGCTGAGGCACCCTGTCACCCCAGCGCTGCCTGTCACCGCCGTCTGATTCCTCTCCACCATCACTCCTCTCGTCCACTCTCCCTCACTGCACGCCCTGGGCACCACCATGGGCGGCACTTCTGTCACACCACTCCCTTGTAGACGTACCGTGAGCAATAAAAGCTGTGAAATCCGTGAAATGTCAACAAGTGTGGCCCTGCCTGCCAGGGTATTGGGGGGAGGAAGGGCGGAGTCGCTTACTATTAGGTTCCCGTGTTATTTGTTGTCCTGTGGTGGCGACTACGCATGCGCACACTCTCACTCACAGGCGGGCTAGGCTGTGCTGCATGGGAAGTTAGATTAATCCCATGCTCCTCACAATTGAAAGAGAAAACTAAAACATAAGATTAGAGATTAGGATACTGAGAAATGATGATAGGAAATAGCAGAAAAATCAAGTCTAATAAAATCTAAAAACTGGAAGAAAGAAACAGCTAGTGTATGCATGATAATAGGCAGCATCAATCAATTAATTTTTTCAAACTTTGTAGATCTAAAAACCTGAAATTAAGAGACAAGAATAAAGACACAGACGGAGACACTGTTCTATATTTTGTGACAAAAGTCTACCGTACTAGAGGATTTAAAACACTTGATGCGGTGTCCAGGATGTATGGAGAAATAAGAAGAAAGATAACAATTTTACAAAGGCCATATATAGAAGAAGAAATTATTGTAGGACAATAATACCTTTTGACACTTTAAGGATACAAGAGAAAAAAGAAATAATGTGAAGAGAGAGAGAGAGAGAGAGAGAGAGAGAGAGAGAGAGATATTTAATGAACACAGCAGAATAAAAAGATAAGATACAACATCAGAGAAACGTCAATGCAAAGTCCGAGCTTTCCGATCTACACCTGACTTGACCTGACCTAACCTGACCTCATTATATTTACTAAACTCTCACGAATGGCACGAGACACCAGCCGGCCGTACTGCATGAGGAGGAATGTCGGAAGCGATGGCAGAATACAGTCTGAGAGGCTCGATAAAAGTCGGCAAGACAACGATCGAGATTAAGCCATGGCAAGCACAGATAAAGGCACTCGCACATACATAGTGGCGCGCATCAGTGTGCCTTCCGTGGCTCACTCGATCTGTCATTGCCTGTGATGAAAGTAAATAAAATAGATAAGTAAAGTAATAGAAAAGAAAAGAGAAACGTTGAATTCGACTGACACGTACACATATATAGTGCCCCACATGTCTAAGTGTTTTGACTCGGGCACTGGCACTGGCAGCAATTAAAACACCTGCCGTGCCAAATCATTCCGGAATATATTCAAAACGCTTTGGTCGATCACCGAGTCACCATCACTGCTTTCCAAAGTTTCCATTTGAAATTACTCGTGTTTTCAAGGGCATTTTTATGGTTTTATAGTGATGGATTACCAAAATTTCTGGTTTACTAAGGAGTAACTGTCTTGAAAACCCGGCTATATTTGTCTCTCGTCTTGGAAAACTGTCATGGTGAGAAAAGGAATTTCTGAATACGGATGCATGGCATGCATAAAGACAGAATGATTGATAAATTGATTACTTTTATCATTAGTGTGTGTGTGTTCTCCTTGGTCTACGGTACCTTTCTACCTCTTGCAGATGCAATTTGCAATTTGCAACGAAGAGAGTAAATCAAGAACAGTGCATGCTAAAATTCCACCATAACCAAAGAACGTAGAATATATATATATATATATATATATATATATATATATATATATATATATATATATATATATATATATATATATATATATATATATATATATATATATATATATATATATATATATATATATATATATATATATATATATATATATATATATATATATAATTATTGACAGTGCAATGAAAAGACGCTTCAGACACATAGAAGCCGTTGTAAAGACTGCCTCCCAACGTTGTCTGTTCGTGTGTCAGTCTGAGTGTAGGAAAACATAAACAAAGTGTAAGCCACAGCCAGACACTTCACCACACCACCTGCTTTTCATAGTATTCACCCCACACAGTCACACACCACACCCAGACACACGCCAGGCAGCTCACCACAGCACCAAGAGAGATCCAGTACCAGCGGGGCATAGGAGGAGGTGTCGGCGCACGAGTATTGCTTCCAGGCGCCGGTGAGTAGCACGCCACTATAGCCTGATACACCAGCCTCTTCATGTTGCCTTAGAGCAGTAGTTCTCAAACTTTTCCTTAGCGAGTATTACTTGGAGGTGTGGTAGTTCCACCTGGTTCCTGAAAAAATGAAAAACTCTTCCAGTAAATATCAATTTATTCACAAGAGGAACACACAAATCAACTAACAAGGAACACAACTCTATTTAATGGGAGGGATGCATCAGTTTTTCTCCACCAGCTGATCGATGCCAGATTACCTTGTGTAAGGCAATGAGATTTTTGTGAAATGAATTAATTTAATAGGTATAACTAGAAATCATATAGGATCCCGAATATTCTCATGCACCCCCTGGAAGGCCTTCACGTACCACTAGTGGCATGTGTACCACAGGTTGGGAATCACTGCCTTAGAGAGAGTCTGCTCCAAGCTACTCATGGCTGTTTTAGTGATCAGTTTAGTGATGTTTCACATATTTGTTATCTAGACTACTTAGCAAATAGCAGATCATTATTACTTCATTTATTTATTACTTTTTAAGTGTGTGGAGGAAAAGTTTCCCATCATTCTTCTTTTGGTCAGTGGTGCAAAGTATAAGCTTTGTGAACAGTATCAGAATTAGTGACAGTATGCTTTTAATTTTACCTCTTAAATCTATCTCTGCTCCCGACAGACTGTGTCCCGCGGTGCCTCCTCTGCTGTGTGTCCTGCCTCTCATCAGCTGAGGAGTGAACAGCGGCACCATGGGTGAGAAGGAGTTCAAGCTGGAGCAGGACTGTGAGCTGCGCTTTGAAGTGGAGAGCAAGAAGGAAACAGTTGACCTTAAGGTTTGTATCTCAAGTGTTATTCATCTGCCATTGTCAAGATGTAAAAGTTGTTATTATTTACTTGTTGAGCCATTGTCTTGATTAGTTCCATGTATGGATTGGAAAAAAAAAAAGATACAGGTGTTGCCATGTTTTTTCTTACCACACTAGTAAAAGAGCAGAAGAGTTAGAGGAAGTGTATTAATGGTGACAGAATTTATCTCCTTTCTTCAGGTACTAAAGAGAATAAGGGAAGACATTTCAGTTTATCGTTCATGAATGCAATAATAAGTGTCAGTATCCCAGAAGCCTTGAGTCCAGTCTTCCTGTATCTTGTGTTGCATATACTGTACCTGCACTGTGTATATTTTTTCTTTCTGTCAGTGTTACGATTTGAGGTTCAACATGCACATAAACCAAAAAGTGTTCCAGACAAGAATTATAACTACTTTATTTGTGGAATAGGGGAAGCTGGCCAAGGACAACAAAAAAGAAAAAGAAAATGCCCACTTGATTGCCAGTTCCCTAAAAGATTAAGAGACTTAGCCAAAAATCCAGAAAAAATGTCTCTAAACCTCCCTCTTAAAAGAAGTCAAATCGTAGGAAGTCATCACATTACGTATTATTATGTATGTTATGTAGAAAAAATGGAAATTGTAAAGTTGGTGAAATGACTTTGCCTTGCAGCTGATTAGTGGCAAGGCAGAAATGTTTGGCACTGAACTGGCACCAGACAAACCGTACACCTTCTACCCTGGAGCCAAGGTTGCCGTCTACACCTGGCATGGATGTACTCTCAAGCTCACAGGGAACACAGAGGGTACTTACATTGCTAAGGAGACGCCCATGGTAGGTGTTGCAGCCAGCCCCTTCACCCTCCCCTCTTTGTTACTACTTGGAGCGTCATCTAGATTGTCTTATTGCCTACTTTCTCTAACTCTTGATGGGTTACATGTGGCACAAGAATCCTTATTTCCTCTTATCCTTCCAGATCAGTGTTGTATTTTTGTGGTCTCTCTCTCTCTCTCTCTCTCTCTCTCTCTCTCTCTCTCTCTCTCTCTCTCTCTCTCTCTCTCTCTCTCTTGTTTCTCCTGATGTCCTGTGTCATCCTCTCTGGTGTGTAGCTGCAGCCATCACCACCACTCCTCAGGATTAATTTTTCATAACTTTCACAGTCCAAGCTAAAGATGTACGAGGAGTTAGATTTTATAAGAATTTTACTGCCCACTCTTTTTACTGTGCCTCGAATGTAGCTTGATGAATCAGAGGACATGCATGATAATGATATTAATGCTTTCCTCCTTGTCAGCCTTTGGAATCTTCCTTACTTCCTTGCTTTTCCCTCTCTCTCTCCTACCCTCCCTTTCTCCCTTCCTTCCTTCCTTCCTTCCTTCCTTCCTTCAATTCTTTCTTTCTTTCTTTCTTTCTTTCTTTCTCCCTCCCTCCTTCCCTCCCTCCCTCCCTCTCAGTGTAGGTAAAGACAGATTGTGCCATGCCTGCAGGTGATGTACTTGAACACCCATGCCTGCCTGGAGCGGCTCAGGAAACATGCTGACGAGGGTCTAAATCGAGGCGAGAAGAACCGCGGCCCCGTCACCATGGTGGTGGGCCCCGGTGCTGTGGGCAAGTCAACTCTGTGCCGAATTCTGCTTAACTATGGTGTGCGGATGGGCCGGCGACCTATCTTTGTGGACCTGGATGTGGGCCAGGGGGCCATCTCCATCCCTGGCACCATTGGTGAGTATCCACTGCATCAGGGACACAAGCCCACACCCTAAAAATATCTAGAGAGAGAGAGAGAGAGAGAGATTGTGTCCTGCGAAGGCTATATGTCTATAATGGAAAGATCTCATGATATTGTCTAAGAAACCAAATTTTATTTAATTAGGTGAACATTATCATCAGGATAACAAGGTAAGTTTGTTTGGAGGCTTTCAAAATTATAATTAGGTATGTTGATGATATTTATTTATGAAGTTAATGCTTTCAGAGAATTTCATCTCAATTTTTTTCCTTCAGTGAGATCCTTCACTTCTGTTAATATGAAAAAAAAGCTTAAAGCATTTGATCCTCTGACAACAAAGGTTCCTGCAGGTGCACTCTTGGTGGAGCGGGCCGCCTCTGTGGGTGAAGGCTTCTCCCAGGAGGCCCCACTGGTGTACACCTTTGGCCACCTCACACCAGCCAGCAACCCCACACTATACAACATCCTGGTGTCACGCATGGCCTCCACCATCCAGGAGAAGATGGCACGGAACAGGAAAGGTTAGTGGCTGAGAAGGAAAAGAGAGAATGTAGCAGAGAGATGGAAGGAAGTGTGTGATGATGGTGTGTGTGTGTGTGTGAGTGTGTGGTGATGCTCTGGGCCACCCCATGCAGGGACTGGCGGCATAGTTTGTAGATGGATATATTGTGTGGTTCTGTGTACAGCACTGTAGTAATCCACTTATACCTGCATTCACTTGTGTGTTTTCCCATTGTGTGTTCAGTGGCAGCGTCAGGGGTGGTGATCAACACGTGTGGGTGGGTGAAGGACGAGGGTTACAAGAGCCTGACTCATGTGGCGCAGGCGTTTGAGGTGGATGTGATCATTGTGCTGGACCAGGAGCGTCTGTACAATGAGCTGGTGCGGGACATTCCCTTCATCAAGGTGGTCTTTCTTCCCAAGAGTGGTGGGGTGAGTGGTCAGTGTGTCTCCTGAGTTGTGTGATCATGGTGATCAGGCACTGAACTGCCAAGATCTCCTATAACACCGTCATAATCACCAAACGTGGAATTATATTAGTGAATCTACAGATTTTGGGATATTATTAAGAAATTGGTCTAATTTTGGTCTGAAGAGACTTATGGTGTCTTTGGTAAAATTAGAGTATAGCTTTCATGATAATAATTACAAATTCTATGAATACTATTCTCTCTCTCTCTCTCTCTCTCTCTCTCTCTCTCTCTCTCTCTCTCTCTCTCTCTCTCTCTCTCTCTCTCTCTAACACATACAGACAAAAAACTTACCTTAGTTTTTCACTGTTACCATGGTGTATACAAAGAGTGGGACAGAGTAATATATAAGAAATATTAATTATCAGATAAACTCCAGAACATGTTGTGAGGGATGCATTGTGAGACAGTAAGTGTTTGCAGGTAGTGGAAGGCACCCAAGCCATGCGAGCTGCCACCCGCGACGACCGCATCCGTGAGTACTACTACGGCCTTCACACCAAATACCACCCACACAGCTTTGAGGTCAAGATGTCACACTTCCAGATATACAAGATTGGGGCGCCAGCCTTGCCAGATTCCTGCATGCCGGCAGACATGAAAGTGGATGACCACATGACAAAGCTGGTGCCAGTCGAGCCAGGTGAGGAGCAAACAGTGAGAGGCAGCGAGTTAGTGGCATATGTTTGTTCCTGCTTAGTAACCTTTTAAAGCAGCTTGTACCAGTAAATTTTAAGTGACTGTTTATCTTTATTGTATGGTTTCAGTCATCAATATCTCCAGTTAACAAAGAAACAAACATAATAAAGTTTTTGTTAAAAAAAAATAGACTTGTATGCAGCAGTGTGTGTGTGTATACCATAAGTTATACTGCAAGAAAATGTGAGACCACAGATCTCTTCATGATTTTGACCTTAAATTGAGTCTCACTTTGCAAACTTTGATTTAGACACACTGCTGGGGGGCACAGCTGTTCTCCATCTTGAATGCATGATGTAGTCACCCCATGACTCAGTGCCTAATGGGAATAGACTCTGTGATGTTACTCATCGTCTTCAAATTGAAAACCATTCCAAATGAATTATGAAGTTCTTTGTAGCTGAATAATGCATCCCAATGTATTAATGAATGAGTTCAATTTTGACTCCTTTATTGTTGTAGTTGAATGATCCTTGTCACTGTTCAGGTGTGAAGCTGAAGCACCATATCCTTGCCGTGAGCCTGGCCAACGAGCCGGAGGAGCTGCTCACCGCCAACGTGGCCGGCTTCATCTGTGTGTGAGTCACTCGCCATCCTTTGGTGTTTGTGTGTGTATTTACCTAATTGTATTTACCTAATTGTAACATACGAGAAAAGAGCTATGCTCGTGTTGTCCCGTCTCCATATCTATTAATGTCCAGCTTTTTCTTAAAATCATGAATATTCCTTGCGTTGACCACTTCCACGTCTAAACTATTCCATGCTTCCACCCTTCTATGAGGGAAGCTATATTTTTTCACATCTCTCCTATAAGTGGCCATTTTTAGTTTTTTCCCATGCCCTCTCGACATTCTTCCATTCCACATACACAGATCTTCCCTATCCATTTTTTCCATGCCAATCATCACTCTGTATATTGCTATCAGGTCTCCCCTTTCTCTTCTGTTTTCCAGGGTTGGAAGTTGCATTCTTTTCAGTCTGTCTTCATAAGTCAAATCTCTTAAGTCAGGCACCATTTTCGTTGCAGCCCTCTGTACTTTCTCTAGTTTCCTTATGTGTTTCTTTAAGTTCGAGCCCACTGTATTGTTGCATATTCAAGCCTCGGTCTTATCATTGCAGTAATTATTTTCTTCATCATTTCTTCATCTAGATATACTGAACGCCACTCTTATGTTCCTCAATAAGTTCAATACTTCTCCAATTATTTTGTTTATATGTCTCTCTGGCGATAGGTCATTGGTAATTGTCACCCCAAGGTCTTTTTCTTCATGACTGGTTTTATGTCTTCATTTCCTATCTTGTACATACTCCTGATTCTTCTTTCACTCTTGCCAAACTCTATTTTCTTGCATTTTGTCGTGTTGAACTCCATTTGCCATGTACAGCTCCATTTCCATATTCTGTCCAAGTCTTCCTGGAGTAGTTCGCAATCTTTGTCACATCTCACTTTTCTTAACAATTTTGCATCGTCTGCAAATAGGCTCACATAACTGGACACCCCATCCACCATGTCATTTATGTAGACTGCGAACATTACTGGTGCCAACACTGATCCCTGTGGAACTCCACTCTCCACCAATCCCCATTCTGATGGTCTGTCCTTAATTATTGTTCTCATTTCTCTTCCTACCAAAAGTCTTCCATCCATTTTAGTAAACTGCCATGCACTCCTCCTACCATTTCAAGTTTCCAGATCAGTCTCTGGTGTGGTACCTTATCAAAGGCCTTTTTTAAATCCAGATATATTCCATCAGCCCAACCATCTCTTTCCTGTATTACATCTATCACCCTCGAATAGTAACATATCAGGTTTGTCGTGCATGAACGCCCTTTTCTAAAACCAAATTGACACTCACAAAGTATGTCATTTTCTCCAAGAAGTCTGTCCATCTATTCTTCACCACCCTCTCACACATCTTAGCTACCACACTTGTAAGTGACACTGGTCTATAGTTCAATGGGTCTCTCTTGTTACCTGATTTATAGATTGGGACAATGTTAGCTCTTTTCCAGTCTTGGGGCACTACACCTTCCCTTAATGAGGCATCAATTACTTCACAAACTTTTTCTGCCAATTGCTCCCTGCATTCTCTTAAAATCCATCCTGATACCCCATCAGGTCCCACAGCTTTTCTCACTTCTAAACTCCCCATCATGTTCTTGATCTCCTCCACAGTTACTTGAAACTCCTTCATAATCCCTTTCTGTTCCATTACCAGTGGTTTGTCAAAAGCAGTCTCCTTTGTGAATACCTTCCGAAAGCATCCATTCATAGCCTCTGCCATTTCCTGGGATCTTCACTGCATACTCCATTTACTTCTAAACTTTCAATACTTTCTCTATTTTTGATGTTGTTGTTCACATGTCTGTAAAAAGCCTTGGTTGGTCTTTACATTTATCAATTATATCCTTTTCTTGTTTCTTTCTTTCTTCTCTTCTAATCAACACATATTCATTTCTTGCTCTTTTGTAACTTTCCCACTGCTTAATCCGTCTTTTCCTTCTCCACCTCTTCCATGCATCCTCTTTTCTTGTTCTAGCCTTTTCACATCTATCGTTAAACCAGTCCTGCTTTCCAACTTCTCTATGTTGTCTTATTGGTACAAATTTTTCTCACCTTCTTTGTATATTTTTATAAATTCCTTCCACTTTTCATTTGCTCCTTAGCACTCTTGAATTTCATCCAATTTGTCTCTTGAAAGAATTTCTTTAGGTTTCCAAAATCTGTCTTGGCATAATTCCATCTTCCCACTTTATATTCTTCATTTCTTCTAGATTTCTCTTCATCTATCACCTTGAACTCCAAAACTGCATGATCACTCTTTGCTAAAGGGCACTCCACCCTCATCTCCTCAATGACCATTGGCTCTGTACTAAAGACCAAGTCCAGTCTTGACGATGCTCCCTCTCCTCCAAACCTAGTATCTTCTTTGACCCACTGAGTTAACACATTTTCCATTGCCAGTGTCAATAGTGTATTTCCCATGTTGTCTCTGATCCTTCCATTGACCAGTCCTCCCAACACACCTCTTTACAATTAAAATCTCCCATCATTATAGTTCGTTCACAGCCACCCAACATTTCTTCCAGACATGTTCCTGTATCACTTATCATTTCTTCATATTCCTGTACTGACCATGCATTTGTCTTAGGTGGTACGTACACCACTATGTAGTGCCTCTTTTTCCTTCATTAGTTTCTGCTCTGATCTTTAGCACTTCTGCCTTTCCCATACCTTTTTCACTTGATCCACCTTTATATCTTTTTAACCAGCAACATCACTCCTCCTCCCATCTTACCTACTCTATTTCTTTTCCAAACATTATATTTCCTTCTCCAACCTTCATCAGGTCTTCTCCTCTCTCAGTTTTGTTTCAGTAAGACCCACAATATCTGGGTTCTTGTCCCTCAAGTAATCGTTGAGTTCTAAAATCCCCGATATCACTCCATTTATGTTGGAATACATTACATTTCGCTCATATGTAAGTTTCTTTAGTCCTTTCTTGCTGTACTTTTCTGGGTTATGAACCACTTCCTCAGTCTCATATCCAAGATTCTCCAGAAAAACTCTTTCTTCTCCTCTTCTGTCCTCTCTGCAGTCTCTGACGAGACAGCCAGACGTTACCCTACGGAACAAGCTCAGAGCTTGTGTGTGTGTGTGTGTGTGTGTGTGTGTGTGTGTGTGTGTGTGTCTAAAGATGTATGAAATGAAACCTGGCCATAATACAACTCAAATGCTCAAAAAATGTGTGTGGCTGGCTGGTGAGGCACATGTGTGCATCTCTTGTTTAGGAGTAGTATTGTATGCAGTGGTCTTCTCGTTTCCTTTCTTTCTCTTACATGAAAACACACAGTTAATGTAGGTAATCCTCTCCTTGCAGGTTAGATGTTGATGAAGAGACCAAGATGGTGAAGGTGTTGTCTCCTCAGCCAAAACCACTGCCCAAAAAATTGTACATATTAACTGATATTCAGTTTATGGATTCATCATAGAAAAGTTGTAAAAGTTGTAAAAGGGTATAAATCCAAATGATTTAACTTTCTTAAGTGATTTTCTAGATTATTTTATGATGTAAGAGTGTTAGTTTTTATAATAAATCACACATTTCTAATGGTAATACTTTGTTTTCAAAATCTTTATTATTTATGATAAAACCTACAAAACAATATCAATCAGAGTTTAGACTGAGGTGAAACATCAAAAGTTGATCCCAAAGCAAGGAAGAAATCCTTGCAGTGACTGAGGCAACAAAGGCCCTGAAAATCCTTGTCTTCTGGTGACGAGGTCGCTGTGCGACTGATACAGGATAACCTAGATGGGCCCTGGTGGCCCTTTGTTATCCTATTATTTATGTTATGTTATGTTATGTTATGAGTTACATTATCTAGCGCAGGGATTTTCAACCTTTTTCTCATTAAGAACCCCCTGAGTTATAAGACCATTTACCCGAACCCTCAGTGATCTGACATCAAACAGAATGTTAATTTAGTGACTGACACTAACTCGATATGCAATGGTATTGCAAAGGAAAGTATTAGATCAGCCATCTAAGTACCCCTGGATATCTTCACATGAATCCCTAGAATTTTGCAAATCCCAGTTTGAGAATCCATGATCTTGCTAGTTAGAGACCTTGGCTTCCATACAAGCAGTCTACAGATAAATATTTGTTTTTATTGTAAATCTCAAGTTGGTGCACTATTGAGTCAAGAGAGAGAGAGAGAGAGAGGGGGGGGAGGAAGGGGGAGGGGGACTGAAGAGCTGTACTGTAGAACCAATGTTACATGGTACAGTAAATACTCTGAGATTGAAGGAAATGTCAAATTGTCAATTGAAAGTGAGTAACATCATCATATATCCACCGATCAAACTGGTGTGACTAATAATTCATAACGGAACAGAAAGTACTGACGAATCAATCTATTAGGGGGAAGTGGAGGTAAGAGGAAGTTCCTCTGACAGACAGGAAGGGCATGCCAATTAAAGAATTAGACCGTAATCACTGCCATTCCTGCTTCGATATGTCTTTCAGCGGTCTGCCGAGAACATGTAGCCAACAAGTCATGGTTATGGGAATGGATGGGACAGATGAAGGCAAGGAAAACAGAACAGTAAAAACAACATTAAGTACATGATATGAAAACGGAATCTATGATAGACACAAAATATGAACACATAGAGAGAGACTAAAATAAAAAAAACAGTGAATTTAAGTAGGAATGAAGCAATGAATAATAATAATAAGAAGAAGAAGAAAAAAAAAAAAAAAAAAGAGAAAGACTCCGTTAAAAAGGCGAGTGTCAGTATTCATCAACTGCTGCTGACAATGATACAGTGTGTCGGCAAAACAACTTCCTGCTGTCAGCCACCACGCCGCCACTACCACAATGAGACTCTGGTGGGTGTACGTGGCGGTTGTCTTGCTGTCCGTGGCGGTGAGGGGCAAGAAGAACATAGAGGAGGAGGAGTATGGCGTGAGATATGCCTCGGAGTGTGAAGGTGAGCTGTTGTATTGGGACCAGAAGGGAAGGAAGCCAACACACATTACTAGTTCATGTTTTGCCCTCTGAAATTTTTATCTAGATTGGGAAAACTCAGTTGGTAAATTTGCAGTTTCAACAATATAGCCTATCTTATATTTCTTTTTCCCTATGTCTAACAAGCTTGGGGACCTCCTGGGAAAGCGCGGTTTTAGGCTGGGGAAACCTAACCTAACCTAAATTCTGTCCTGAAGTTATTATTCATTTCCGATAGGGTAAAATGGGGTTAGAAATGCTGGTAGAAGTGTGATCTAGACCGTGAGAATGTGTAGAGTTAGTGTGGTGTA
>NC_059271.1:2470000-2475000 GCF_017591435.1 Portunus trituberculatus | reverse complement strand
TGAAAGCCAAAGCTGGTGGTGAACATTGAAATCCCTAAAATGGAGATCTCAGCAAAAGGAAAGTGAGATAAGATGTGCTCCACCTTGGAAGTCAAATAGTCAAAGAATTTTACATAGTCAGAGGAATTAGGTGAGAGGTATACAGCACAGATGAATTTAGTTAGAGAGTGACATTGAAGTCTTAGCCAGATGGTAGAAAATTCTGAAGATTCAAGATTGTGGGCACGAGAGCAAGTGGTGTCGTTACGCACGTATGCGCAACATCCAGCTTTGGATTGAAAATGAGGATAGAGCAAGTAGGAGGGAACAGAAAAGGGCTGCTGTCAGTAGTCACAGACAACTGTGTTTCGGTTAGGAAGAGAAGATGAGGTTTAGTAGAGGAGAGGTGGTGTTCCACAGATTGAAAATTAGAACGAAGGCCACGAATGTTGCAGAAATTGATAGTGAAAGTATTAGATGAAGTGTCAAGACACCCAAGGTCGACAGCAGAGGGGCAGTCCGACCTGGGGACATTTATGGTCCCCTCCCCAGAGGGGGACTCCGAGGCAGGGCGTGGTAAAGCCATTATTAAATTTTGATTTGAAGAGAGTGTAAAAGTGTAAGGTGTTGTAGTGTAGTGTAGGAAGTAGTAGAAGTTGTCTTTAGAGGGCAGGCTGCAGCTGCTCAATTGTATAAATGAGACCACAAAGGGAACCGGGAAGAGAGGACACGGGCATTGAACAAAGGATACATACAGTAAACCAAATCAATAATGTACAAGGTGTGGGATAAAAACAGAGAAAACTGGACAAACACAATGAAGGGACTAGATAATGTACAAAGTGTGGGATAAAAACAGAGAAAACTGGATGGAAAAGACTAGATAATGTACAAGTGTTTTTATCAGCCTCTGTGGGAAAGTGCAATCTTGTGGACCACTCAACAACACCCCAGGAGCTTTGGCACACTACAGTTGGCCACACACACCCACAGCTTGGCCACACAGCACATACTGGTCTACCTCTCGCACTTCACAATGAGACCATTATAAAAACAGAGACAACTGGACAAACACAATGGAAGGACTAGAAAATGTACAAGGTGTGGGATAAAGAGGGAGAAAACTGGAGGATCTTAATGGACGAATAGAATGAGAAGACAAGAAGCAAAATCAAGGAAACGCTGATACATAGGCAAAGCTTCTCAGTTTCTTTTTTCTTCTCTCTTCTTTCTTCTTTTTTTTCTTCTTTTTTCTGCCTTTTTTTCTGTTTCTTTTATTTTTTTGTTCTTTATTTTCTTTCTTTTTCCTTTTTTTTTTTTTTTTTTTTTTTTTGTTTCTCCTGTTCTTTCTTCTTCTTCTTCTTCTTCTTCTTCTTCTTCTTCTTCTTCTTCTTCTTCTTCTTAGACTATTCCTCCTCCTCCTCCTCCTCCTCACCATAAACACACACACACACACACACACACACACTCTCCATCGTCATATCTGAACACCATTGCTATCCCCAGGGAGCTGCGTCTGGTGGAGACCCTGGAGGAGGTGTGCCGAGGGATGCTGGACTACCGGATACACAAGGAGCGCCAGGACTCCACACGTTGGGCCAAGAAGATGAGCCAGACCTTCCAGACCCTTCATAACCTGGTGTGAGTGTGTGTGTGATGGTGGTGGCTGTAGTGTGTAGATGTGAGTCTTTTAGAAATAGGAACAGATGGAAGAAGTTAACTCAAGCGGCTGACCTTAGTACACAGTGGGAATAAGATAGTATGAAGAAAAAAGAGTTATTTGTGGCAGTGTTAGGTTAAGTTAAGCTGAGATTGGCTTTTGGATGTGACTAAGATAGATTCTATCAGTGGATGTAACAGTTATTGGCAGATCCATTAACTGTCTGCTTCAGTCTTTCATTGCTCCTGTTAATCTCTTCAGTACCAGGATGCATTTTCATATTCATTCTGGTCTTTATTTGGCTTTGGAAATATATGTTGGGATTAGAATAGTAAAGGCTGGCCATTAATCCTTTGACCTCCATAGACCCTTCCTAGTGCAAATAAAATTATCTAATCATATCCAAAAACTCAAGGTAAAAATGCATCTGAGAATTGAAGGTGTTAATGATGATAATTTTGCATGCCCACAGGAACAAGGGAGTGAAGGTTGAACTGGGCATACCCATGGAGCTATGGGACGAACCTTCTGCTGAGGTGGCTCATCTCAAGACACAGGTAAGGCAACACTCAACACTCAACACTCCTCATGCTGTTGTGGGTTGCTTTTTTATGTAAGAGGGGAAAGCTGGCCAAAAGCAACAGAAAAAAATAAAAGAAAAGGCCCATTTAGTTGCCAATCCCCTTACAGGTCTGAAAGAGTTGCTGAAAAGAAGGGATGAATGTGTTGAAACCTTCCTCTTGCTATCAGTGAGTGTGGCTGAAGGATCCGGTCAGCCTCTCCATCTTTTCATTGACTGTTATGGATACTTATCATCTCATTTTGGGTTACAGTGTGCATGGAGACACCCACACGGTGACATG
This sequence comes from Portunus trituberculatus, assembly GCF_017591435.1. Classification (NCBI taxonomy): domain Eukaryota; kingdom Metazoa; phylum Arthropoda; class Malacostraca; order Decapoda; family Portunidae; genus Portunus; species Portunus trituberculatus. The sequence goes on along the minus strand of NC_059271.1, from coordinate 2,472,498 downwards.
TAGGTAACTTTAAACCACTCCACAAATGACAAAGTTTCGAGACGGCATGTGGTGGGATTTGAACCTATGCATGGACGTCTGCCCGATCCCATGCTCACCGTCTTATCCACTACGCCACTGCCTCCCTTATGAGATAGATACCCTGTGATCTGTTAAAAAATCCAGGTTAATTATTGTAGATATTTGTGGAGCACCATAGATTTCATTGCACTTCCTTGTCATGCCTCCCTGATTTATTATTTTTCTATTATTTTTTTTTTAATTATGCAAGAGGGGAAGCCAGCCAAGGGCAACAAAAGATTACAAAAAGACCCACTTGAATGCCAGTTCCCTTAAAGATGATGTAGAATTAGCCAAAAATCTGAGGCAAATGTCTTGAAACCTCCCTCTTAAAAGAAGTCAAGTCATAGGAAGAGAAATACAGAAGCAGGGAGGGAGTTCCAGAGTTTACCAGAGTTGATGCTGGGTTTGTGGTGACACTGATCAAGGTGTGTGTGTGTAATTCATCTCAGTCGTCTGCTGGTCACCCAGCCGGTCTTCCCCATTACGGAGCGAGCTCAGAGCTCATAGACCGATCTTCGGGTAGGACTGAGACCAAAACACACTCCACACACCGGGAAAGCGAGGCCACAACCCCTCGAGTTACATCCCGTACCTATTTACTGCTAGGTGAACACACCCCACACATTAAGAGGCTTGCCCATTTGCCTCGCCGCCCCGGGACTTGAACCTGGCCCTCTCGATTGTGAGTCGAGCGTGTGTGTGTGTGTGTGTGAAGGTGTGTGGTGGTTTCTTCTTTAATACAATGTGGGCTTTTTTCATGATAATTTCTGGGCTAAAGGAGGTATTTTTGGGGTACCTCGTATCTGAAAGTGTTGTGGAAATCAAAACTGCTTTGGCCATTCAGTGTGTGTGTTATGTTAAGTATTTTGTTTTCAGTGTGACGTTACGTTAGGTTAGGTAAGGTTGTTTGGTTACTTGGGTTGGGTTGGGTTGGGTTAGGTTAGGTTAGGTTAGGTTAGGTTAGGTCAGGTTAAAGTTTGGTTCAGTTCGGTTTGGTTAAGCGATATTAGGTTAGGTTGGGTTGAATTAGGTTAGGTTAGGTTAGAAAAGGTTAACTTAAGGTTGTATTAGATTAGGTTAAAGTTAGATTAAATTAAATTAGATAAAATTAGGTTAGGTTGGGTTTGGTTGGTTTGGGTTGGATTAGGTTAGGTTGGGTTGGATTGGGTTGGGTTAGTTTGGTTTGTTTATATGAAGTGTGTTGTTTGCAGTGTGAGGGCTTTGTGGAGGACAATGAGGAGGCCATCAGCAACTGGTACTTTGGTGAGCAGCGAGTGAGTCTGCAGGAGGACGTGTGCAAGAAGGTTGTGGCCAAGCACCAGTGTCTCTCGGAGCCTTACGGGGAGGAGGAGTTGCCACCCTCCCCACCTGACACCAAGGGAGATATGTCAAGAACTGCCTCAGACAGGGTAGAACTCTGACACCAGCACCACCATGTCTGAGAGAGAAGGAGCGAGAGCAAGAGCGAGAGAGAGAGTGTGATTCTTCCATACTTACATAATTTTGGGATTTGAGTTGATGATTTTTAAGTTGTGATTTAATTGTGTGAAACTTGTGATAGAGTAATTCATCCATTGTGTGTGTCAGTCTGTGAACAGTGGGAGTTGTGATGAGGCAGCTTTCATTCCAGTGCTGGGAAGAAGAAAGTGGTGTGTTTGTGTGTGTGTGTGTGTATGTGTGTGTGTGTGTGTGTGTGTGTGTGTGTGTGTGTGTGTGTGTGTGTGTGTTGTGTGTGTGTGTGTCTGGTGGCAGGTGTGTGTGTGTGTGTGTGTCTGGTGGCAGGTGTGTGTGTGTGTGTGTGGTGACAGGTGTGTGTGTGTGTGTGTGTGTGTGTGTGTGTGTGTGTGTGTGTGTGTGTGTGTGTGTGTGTGTGTGTGTGTCTGGTGGTGGGATATAACATGTGTGGCATTCTCACATAGGCTGTGTGTGAATGGAGTGTCTTTGGAGGTATTTTTGTCATGGCAGTCTAAATCCTATTTTTATGATGAAACAGGCAAGCCCACCTCACTGGTACACTGTGTGGGTGTGGGTGTGGGTGACACTGATAGCTGGCAGGGCAGGGACAGGGCAAACAGACAGATGGCAGGTAGGCAGGCAGGGTCGTAATGGTCACAAATCTGTATGCTGTGGTCAATTTAATATGCATGTGTCACAAAAAAATTTAATGCTACATTTTTAAGGTAAAATCCTTTAATTATGTTTTAAGAAAAAAACTGGTAAAATGAGTTTTAAGGTAAAATTCTGTATATTTTAGAAAAAAAAATGATAAGATTATAACTTTTAAAATAGCAATGTTGTAGGTTATGTTTCTCCAGTTTGTCACCCTTGCCAGCTGCCAGTGACCCATGAAGAGGACAGGCTGATTCTGTGTGTGTGTGTGTGTGTGTGTGTGTGTGTGTGAGGATGCTCTGGGCCATATTCTGAAACACCTCTGA
>NC_059271.1:2457500-2465000 GCF_017591435.1 Portunus trituberculatus | reverse complement strand
TTTTAGGTTAAGCTACGTTCAAGTAAAGATAAGATAAAGATTAAGGTTAGGCCAAGTTAGTTAAGGCTGCGTGAGATATTTTAAGATAAAATTTGGTTACGTCAGATTAAGATATAGGTGAGTTGAAGGTTAAGGCTAAGATTAACTCCTTGAATACTGGGACACATTTTTACCTTGAGATTTGTGTACGTTAAGACCATTTTAATGACATCAGGAAGGGTGTATGGAGGTCAGAAGATTAATGGTCAGAATCTTCACTATTTGAATCCCCCACATAAGTTTCTGAAGCTGTATAAAATCACCAAATAGTCACCAGTATGAATATGGAAACGCGTCATGGTACTGAAGGCGCTAAGATTAAGTACATTATAACCAGCGTGCAGATTAAAGTTAAGTTAGATTAAGATTTAGCTTAGTTTAAGATCAAGATTAAGATAAAAATTACGTGCGTTATTATAACCAGAAAAAAAAAGAAAAGAAAATATGATGAAAATTTGGAAAGAAAAGGCAAAAGAAAGTAAGACAAGAACAAGAACACAAATAAGAAGAAACACAATATAGTGGGAGGCGATACGAAGGTTTTCAATCCAACGCCAACTAATAGACTGACTGGGCTGTGTTTGTGTTGTCTCGCCACTTACTGTATACTTTTTTTATTTCATTTGATTTTTTTTTTTATGTAAGAGAGAATCATCAAGGGCAAAAATATTAACAGTAGAAAAAAAAAGAAAAGACTCCTGGAATTGTAGTTTCCAAATCTAACGCCAACTAATAAACTGGACTGCGTTGTCTCGCCACCTGTTCTGTACTCTTTTTTTTTTTTTTTTTTAATGTACGAGGGAGAACTACCAAGGGCAAAAAAATGAACAGTAGAAAAAAAAAAACCCACTGGAATTGTAGTCTCCATAAAAGATCCAATAATAAAAATTCAGGGTCCTTCGTGGTACAGTGGAACCATGCGTGCTTTGGGGTCCGAGGGGTCTCCAAGCGCACGGGTTCGAATCCTGTCCACGGTCCGAGTGTAGGTAGGGCTTCCTCACTCAGGGGGCTTTGAGATAGAAGGGTACCACAACCTTTTTACCCCATGAATTCAAGTGAAAAGCCAACATGGTATAAATAAAAAAAAAAAAGTGCGTGATTATTTCCTTCCTACTCGACGAAATGACTAATCGCTAATAGAAAACAAATAAATAAATAAATAAATAAATAAATGAATGAAGAGATAAAACAGGTGAACGAATACTGAAAAAAATCTTGCTAATCTCGGTGATGTGTATTAAAATGACCCAATTATGGTTTATTTATTTATTTATTTATTCATTTTGTATCGTTTCACATCAATTGCTTCGAGTGTGGAGTGTTGATGCGTCTTTACCACTACATAAATTCCACTCAAATGTGGGTAACAGAAATAAATAAATGAATAAATAAATAAATTAATAAATCGTTCACTCTTATTTATAGAGATTTATTTTTTTGTTCCTCTTTTACTTTATTATTTTCGTTTACTAGTTTTTTTTTTGTGTGTGTGTCATATCCACGTGAGCGAGAGAGAGAGAGAGAGAGAGAGAGAGAGAGAGAGAGAGAGAGAGAGAGAGAGATACAGTAGGAAAAAAATGGTTCTCGTTAATTTCTGTTCTAAATTTGTTTTTGTTGTTGTTGTTGTTGTTGTCGCTCACTCACTCACTCACTCACTCACTCACTCACTCACTCACTCTCTCTCTCTCTCTCTCTCTCTCTCTCTCTCTCTCTCTCTCTCTCTCTCTCTCTCTCTCTCTCTCTCTCTCTCTCTCTCTCTCTCTCTCTCACACACACACACACACACACACACACACACACACACACACACACACACACACACACACACACTGACTTACTGAATTACTTATCGAGAGAGAGAGAGAGAGAGAGAGAGAGAGAGAGAGAGAGAGAGAGAGAGAGAATGACGCAGCGTGAAGGAGGTAGACCATTGACTGATAACACACACACACACACACACACACACACACACACACACACACACACACACACACACACACAATTCTTCGCTAATGTATATGTATGTAGGGACTGAATACAACTGGTCATTCACGTAAAATAAGACAAAAATACAGTTTCCTCTATTTTCCTTCATTATAGCTCTGTTGGGAATACACACACACACACACACACACACACACACACACACACACACACACACACACACACACACACACACACACACACACACAATATTTTCATGCAAGAGGGGAAAGCTTACCAGTTTCCTCTTTATTTTCCTCTTGCTAGGACACACACACACACACACACACACACACACACACACACACACACACACACACACACACACACACACACAGAGTCCGCTAAGTTGCCAGTCCCCTTAAAACGAAAAAAAAAAAAAAAATAGCCCCACTAAGTCGCCAGTCCCCTTTCAGGTCTGAGAGAATTACCTAAAAAAAACTGGATAAATGTATATATGGCACTTCTCTCGTGTGTATGTATGGAGAAGGACAAGAGGGAGTCAAGACAGCTATAAACGTGACATGTATGGGCAAGACTAGAGGCACAAGACAAAAGCAACGCACGTGACGGATGAACAGTGTAACCATCAGTATTCACAACCACTGCTCTCTCACCACGAGTGTTTTCAAAGGCCACACATACAGATGATTCACCGGGTTCTCGCCACTGTTTCCCCCTGGTTCACAGTGTAGGAAAATTGTTAATCTCTCACCGGAACTGTAAAAATATCCTTAGAAACTCGTGTAACTTTAACTAAACTGCAGCCTTTTGAGTGCTTTCCCGTGTTTATAATGTAGAAATCTTGTTAATCTCTCTCTGGAACTGTAAAAATATCCTTAAAAACCCGTGTAACTTTAATTAAACTTGTCAATCTCTCACTGGAACCGTAGAAATATCCTTAGAAATCCGTGTAACTTCAACTAAACTATAGCCTTTTGAGTGTTTCCCCGTGTTCACAGTGTAGGGAAATTGTTAATCTCTCACTGGAACCGCAAAAAATATCCTTAGAAACCCGTGTAACTTTAACTAAACTGCAGCCTTTTGAGTGTTTCCCGTGTTTATGATGTAGAAATCTTGTTAATCTGTCACTGGAACTGTAAAAACATCCTTAGAAACCCGTGTAACATTAATTAAACTTGTCAATCTCTCACTGGAACCGTAAAAATATCCTTAGAAATCCGTGTAACTTTAATTAAACTAGATAGAGCCTTTGAAGTGTTTCCCCGTGTTCATAATGTAGGAAAATTGTTAATCTCTCACTGGAACCGTAAAAATATCCTTACAAACCCCGTGTAACTTCAGCTAAAAATAGAACCTTCTGAGTTTTCGTAATGTAGAAATCTTGTTATTCAGTCACTGGAACCATAAAAACACCCTTAGAAACCCTTGTAACTTAAATTGAACTGTAGAACCTTCATAATGAAAATCTTGTTAATCAAGTCACTGGAACCATAAAAACACCCTTAGAAACCCGTGTAACTTCAATTGAACTATATAACCTTTTGAATAGAGAGAGAGAGAGAGAGAGAGAGAGAGAGAGAGAGAGAGAGAGAGAGAGAGAGAGAGAGAGAGAGAGAGAGAGAGAGAGTAGAGAAACAGGAGGAATAATGTGGAAGAAGGAGTAATGGAAGGATGGAAGGATGGTCAGACAGATGTGGAAGCAAGGAAGGGTGGATGAATAGCTAGACAGACGAATATGTGTGTGTGTGTGTGTGTGTGTGTGTGTGTGTGTGTGTGTGTGTGTGTGTGTGTACATAGAGCAAGCAAGGATGATTAGACAAGGATATATGCATGCATGTATGTATGTATGTATGCATATGTGTACAACTAGACATAAGACTTGCATATAGGATAGGAACTGAAGGATTTGTATGGAGGAAGCAAGGAGGGTTGGCCAGAGCTGTGAGGAGGCAAGAAGGACGAAGAACAGTCACGGTCACGCATGAGGAGGCCAAAAAGTATAGGCGGTTGTTAAGACATAGTTGTGGGTGCAGCCTTGAGCCTTCCTGTGTTTGTGTGTGTGTGTGAGGGAGAGAGAGAGGGAGGAGGGGAGGTAAGGATGTGTCTCTTTGTGTGTGTGTGTGTGTGTGTGTGTGTGTGTGTGTGTGTGTGTGTGTGTGTGTAATAATAATAATGATAATAATAATATACGGTTTATTAATTTGGCAGTGCAACAAAAAAATTTACACTGAAAATATACAGTGGGGGGATATTAAAACAATGAAATGCTTAACCTAACTATGGATCTAACTTAACCAAGAATTTACTTATTGATTGATTTATTTATTTATAGCTCGCACCATAGTGGGCACCGCGCTAAGGTGGTGTGTGTGTGTGTGTGTGTGTGTGGGAGGGAAGGGAGAGGGGAAGGAAACTGCCTGCATCTGGTGCCATAACTACAACAAACCACCTCAGTAAGACAATTGAGGTTAAGAGTCTGTTTGCTACATAAAAGGAAGGAAAAAAATAGTGTAGAATTTTAACAGGTGTGTGTGTGTGTGTGTGTGTGTGTGTGTGTGTGTGTGTGTGTGTGTGTGTGTGTGTGTGTGTGTGTGTGTGTGTGTGTGTGTGTGTGTGTGTGTGTGTCGCATTTCTACCTTGAGTTTTTGGTGTAATTAGACGATTTTATTTGCATTAGGAACGGTCTATGTAGGTCAGAAGATTAGTGGCCTGAGTCTTCACTATTTTAACCGCCCCACGTAAGTTCCTGAAGCTGTATAGAGTCACCAAAAGTAAGCAGAATGAATATGGAAACGCGTCATGCTACTGAAGGGGTTACTTAAAATGCCCCAATTCTTTACGAGGGCAAGGAAATAATGGGAGTGATTTATTTTGTTACCCTATTTTTCCTCCTGTTCTGCAAATATTAGTTACTTATGTGGTGTTCTTGAATTTTGCCTCTTCTTTATACTCTTCTCTTCTTACTATTCTCTTCTCTCATCTCTGTCTCTCATTCTTTCTTCCCTATCTGCTTTCCCTTCCCCTCTTCTCTTCTTTCAAATTCTTCTTCTTCATCTCCTATCTTTCTTCTTCCCTCTTCTTCATACTTTTCTCTTCTAAATATTCTTCTTTGTCATCTCTCTCTCTCTCTCTCTCTCTCTACTTCTTCCTTATCTTCTTTCCCTTCCTCTCTTCTCTTCTCTCAAATTGTTCTTCTTCATCTCTATCTCTCCTTCTTGCTTCTTTCCCTCTACTTTCTTCTCTTATCTTTTAACTTTTCTCCTTTATCATCTCTGTCTCTCTGGTTCTTCCCTATCTTCTTTCCTTTCCCCCTCTTCTCTTCTCTCTAGTTATTCTTCTCTGTCATCTCTATCTCTCGTTACTTCTTCCCCTCTGCTTCCTTCTCGTCTTTACTATTTATGCTTTTTCTTCATCTTTTTCTCCTTCTGCTTTTTCCCTATCTTCTTCCCCCTCTCCTTTTCTCTCTATATTTCTCCTTCATCTGTCTCTCCTTCCTACTTCTTGCCTATCGTCTTCCACCTTTCCTTTCTTTAGCACACACTGGAACTCCCTGCTTGCTTCTCTCACCCCTATTCAGTCCACCTCCCTAGTGCAAGAGTTAACCAGTATTCTCAGTCACTCGTCCCTTTCTCTAGCACACTCTGGAACTCCCTGCCTGCTTCTCTCACCCATATTCAGTCCACCTCCCTAGTATTCTCAGTCACTCGTCCCTTTCTCTGGCAGACTCTGGAACTCCCTGCCTGCCTGTGTATTTCCACCTTGCTATGACTCAAACGGTCTCAAGGAGGGAGGTTTCAAGACACTTACCCTCTGATTTCTATTAATGCTTATGCCTGTATGGGGACCGGCACTTCAGTTGGCCTTTTTGATAGGTATTCTTTGTTCGTAGTCGGTGTCCTTGCTATATTACAAGAGATAATGATAGAAATAGCATTGAATACCTGAGAGACACCTTGGTTCGTAGCTGTAAAGTGTTCAGCCTTGCGACTCACCAAGGCATGTGTGTGTGTGTGTGTGTGTGTGTGTGTGTGTGTGTGTGTGTGTGTGTGTGTGTGTGTGCCCGCCCCAGCTATCACAACAGAAGGCTTGCCACTCATAGCACACGCCAACATCTGAACGTAAACAAACTTCATCTGAATCTCAATAAAGCACACTCAGATTGTTCAAACACTGCACATGTGAACACTAAGAGATAACTGGCGTCGTGTTTCCTCCTTTCGCGCCTCGCCAGCTTTCACTTAGCCCCTTCAGTACTGGGATGTATTACTACCATGAGTTTTGGTTGTGATTAGACCATTTTATTGACAACAGGAATGGTCTATGGAGGTCAGAAGATTAATGGCCACAGTCTTCACTATTTTTATTCCCCCACTGAAGTTTCTGAAGACAGTTTGGCATGTTTCTAGGGCATTTTAAGACAGTTTGGCATATTTTTAGGGTATTTTAAGAAGTTTGGCAGGTTTATAGAGCATTTGAGGACAGTTTGGCATATGTTTAAGGTATTTTAAGACAGTTTGGCAGGTTTATAGGGCATTTTAAGACAGTTTGGCATATATTTAGGATACTTTAAAACAGTTTGGCAGGTTTATAGTGCATTTTAAGACAGTTTGATAGATTTTTTTTTATGGCGTTTTGAGACAATTTGGTTTTATTGACATTAGGAAGGGTCTGTGGAGGTCAGAAGATTAATGGTCAGAGTCTTCACTATTCTTAATTCCCGACATAAGTTTCTGAAGCTGTATAGAATCACCAAATAGTAAACAGAACGAATATGGAGACTCAGGTTTTTGAGGGCATTTTAAGAGAGTTTGGCATGTTTTTTAAGGCATTTTAAGATAGTTTGACTTGTTTTTATGGCATTTTAAGACAGTTTAGCATGTTTTTATGGCATTTTAAGACAGTTTGGCATGTTTTTAGGGCATTTAAAGACAGTTTGGCATGTTTTTAAGGCATTTTAAGATAGTTTGACATGTTTTTATGGCATTTTAAGACAGTTTAGCATGTTTTAAGGGTATTTTAAAACGGTTTGGCTACAATAAGACCATTTTAATGACATTAGGAAGGGTCTATGGAGATCAGAAGATTAATGGCCAGAGTCTTCACTGTTTTGATCCCCCACATGAATTTATGAAGCTGTATAGAATCACCAAATAGTAATGAAGGGCAGGGAATGCACAACACCCTCACAGCACTTCAAACACAACAGAGAGACATAAAACACAGCGTAACAATAACATTTCACCTCATTAATTAAGTGAGGGAGTTGTGATTCATTGCTCTCTCTCTCTCTCTCTCTCTCTCTCTCTCTCTCTCTCTCTCTCTCTCTCTCTCTCTCTCTCTCTCTCTCTCTCTCTCTCTCTCTCTCTCTCTCTCCTCTCCTCTCCTCTCCTCTCCTCTCTCTCTCTCTCTCTCTCTCTCTCTCTCTCTCTCTCTCTCTCTCTCTCGCTCTCGTTTGGTTGGAGATGGACTGTTTAGTTAAGGATGATAATTGAGGTGGGAGGGAGAGAGAGAGAG
>NC_059271.1:2442500-2445000 GCF_017591435.1 Portunus trituberculatus | reverse complement strand
TAAGCTGTAAAGGGAAATAAAACAAGAAGAAGCAAGAGAAGTTAGTTTAGGTTTGTTAGGTTAGATTAAAGTTAAACGGTTTTATTTAGTAGGTGTCTTGTTTTGTCCCTCCTCTCTTGAAATATTCGTGTTTTGAGTCATTGAAGAGTGCAGGAATGGAAACAAAGACCTGCGGAGTGAAAGGGATGCACGAATGAAGGTGAAGGTTCTGTGTGACTCTTGCACTACTGAGGACAGATGTGTGTGTAGTGAAACAGAGACGGAGAAACATTTGCAGAGTGAGGGATGAGGGAGTGAAGGTATCTACTGGATGTCTCGTGCATTACTAAGGACGACAGGTGTGTGTGTGTGTGTATAATGAAACAGAGATGGGGGAAGTGAGGGTATCTACTGGTTGACTCTTGTAGTAGTGAGGACAGATGACGGCAGCTGTGTGTGTGTAGTGAAACAGACGGAGAAACATTTGCAGAGTGAGGGATGAGGGAGTGAAGGTACTGGTTGATCTTTACTATTGAAAAGTGGGATGAAAAATGATTAAGCCTTGCGTTAACCCTTTAGTACTGGGACGCATTTTTACCTTGAGTTTTGAGTATGATTAGACCATTTTATTGGCACTGGGAACGGTCGATGGAGATCACAAGATTAATGGCCACAGTCTTCTCTATTTTAATCTCCACATAAGTTTCTGAAGCTGTATGAAATAACCAAGTAATAAGCAGAATTAATATGGAAATGCGTCATGGAACTGAAGGCGTTAATAGTGAAGAGTATAGAAATTTGAGAGCTCCAGAGTGTATCAGAGAAAGAGTGAAAGATTAAAGGTACTGGTTGACTCTTGCATTAGTGAAGAAGACAGAAGTTTAAGACCTCTGGAAGTGAAAGGAGATGAAGGTACTGGTTGACTCTTGGGTTAGTAGTGAAGAGAACAGAAATTGAAGAGCTCCAAAGTGTACCAGAGAAAGAGTGAAAGATTAAAGGTACTGGTACTGGCTAACTCTTGCATTGGTGAAGTGGACAGAAATTTGCAAAAAAAATGAATAAATAGATAAAAAGAAAATAAAAAGAAAACAAACCATTAACAAGAATGAAAGAGTGAATATGTAGCAGTTAACTCTTGCATTAGAGAGGGGGATAGAATCTTCACCACACACATACACAAACAAAAACATATAAACATCTCCTGAGTGTAGCATCGCAAAAAAAAAAAAAAAAAAAAAAAAAAAAAAGAAAACGAAAAACAGAAGATATACCAGTGAACTCTTGCATAATTTTACCAACAAAACAAACCTGCAAAACAAAAGGAAATCAAAACAGTTAACCAATGAAGCAAGACAACTAGATAAAACTGAAAGAATACTCGTAGCAACACAGGTTAACTCTTGCATCAGTGAGGTGGACAGAGGGAGACTCAGAGCACGTGTAGTGAATAGAAAGTCTCGTGCTGTGTGTGTGTGTGTGTGTGTGTGTGTGTGTGGGAGGGAGAATGAGAGGGTGAATGGTAGGTATATGCGTGTGTGGGTGGCTGGGTGTGTGGGAGGCAGGAGCGGGGCGGGGTGGGGCAGACATGCATAGGAGTTGAGAAGAGCACTAACCATGAAAGTAACGGTAGAAGATGTCAAGGAAAAAGTAGGAAATTGAAGGCAGTCACTTAAAAGAAGACGTGTGTGTGTGTGTGTGTGTGTGTGTGTGTGTGTGTGTGTGGCATATCAAGATGAGGTGAAAGTTTGTTCTTACTGATTATTGTGGACAGCTGGAAAAAGAGAGAGAGAGAGAGAGAGAGAGAGAGAGAGAGAGAGAGAGAGAGAGAGAGAGAGAGAGAGAGAGAGAGATGTAAAGTGTGAAATTGTGAGATAATAGGGTGGGAAGGTAACTGGTGCACTGTGTGTGTGTGTGTGTGTGTGTGAGAGAGAGAGAGAGAGAGAGAGAGAGAGAGAGAGAGATTCCTCACACACACACACACACACACACACACACACACACACACACACACACACACACATACACACACATACGAGCGTTTCCTTTGCCTTACAACCTTTAAGTATTCAAGGAAAATAACAACAACAACAACAACAACAACAGCAACAACAACGACAGCAACAGCAACATATATTTATTGTTCATTGTGTTATTGTGTTTTAAATGTGGAAGGAGCGATGAATAATAATGATGGGAAGTGTTATTATTATTATTATTATTATTATTATTATTATTATTATTATTATTATTATTATTATTGTTATTGTTTACTACTACTACTACTACTACTACTACTACCACCACCTCCAAAGCCATCACAATCTCTCTCTCTCTCTCTCTCTCTCTCTCTCTCTCTCTCTCTCTCTCTCTCTCTCTCTCTCTCTCTCTCTCTCTCTCTCATAATCCCATGGTTGGTGACCTTTGCCTTCTCCCGCTAATCTTTGTCTGTCTGTCTGTCTGTCTGTCTGTCTGTTTACGTTTGTCTGTCTGTCTGTCTGTCACTTTGTTTGTCCTTCCGTCT
>NC_059271.1:2432500-2435000 GCF_017591435.1 Portunus trituberculatus | reverse complement strand
AGAGTCGTCAAATAGTTACCAGAATGAATATGGTACTGAAGAGATTAGCCCCTTCATTACTGGGACACATTTTTACCTTGATTTTTGGGTGTTTAGACGATTTTATATGCATTAGGAAAGGTCTATGGAGGTTCTGAAGATTAATGGTCTGGGTCTTTACTATTCTAATGCCAACATGTGTTTCTGAAGCTGTATAAAAATGGCATGATAATAACCAGAACTGCGATGGATTTTTACCTTGATTTTTGGTGCGATTAGACGATTTTATATGCATTAGGAAAGGTCTATGGAGGTCTCAATGGCCTGAGTCTTTACTAGCGGGGAGAGTAGCTGGGACAGAACCAGAAATAATTGGTTTAAACTTGAAAAACTCAGGTTTAGGAAAGAAATGGGAAGAAACTGGTTTTCAGACAGAGTGGTTGATGAGTGGAACGGTCTCAGTGGTGATGTAGTCAGGGGTGAGTCAATAGGGAGCTTTAAAAGAAGGTTAGATAAGTTCATGGATGGGGATGATAGATGGAATTAGTTAGTGAAGCTGTATAAAGATGACATAACAGTCACCAGAATCAATATGAAAACGTGTCCTGTGACTGAAGAGGTTAAGTTATGAGAGAAACCTAACCTAACAAAACCGAACTTAATCTTTATCTTCTTGTGTTCTCATTTCTTACCTGTGCGTTATCTTTTTTTTTAATGAATGAATGAATTTATTATTTATTTATTTATTTTTTACGTCTGGTTTTCCTATTATATTAGAGGTAGGACAGTGCCTCCTGACAGAGAAATCAGAAGGACCTTGGTTTTGGCATGTGCGTTATCTAATCATGGAATATCGTAGTGACACGTGCATATGTAAACTTTTAATCTAATTTGCACAGTCACACTATCCTTGCTCCGTTTACTCCTTGCTGATGTGCTCGAAAATTGTGGTGTATTTTTCCTAACCTTATTTTACGTTCTTATTCCTTGTCTGTGTGTTATCTAATCGTGATACGTTGTAGTGACACGTACACACAAACATTTGATACAATTTACACTCACACACCATCACTATCCAGGTGTGTATTTGCCTCTGTCTGATAAAGTTATGATACAAACTTTACCTAACCTAACCTCTTCAGTAGTGGGACGCATTTTTATCTTGAGTTTTAAGTAGGATTAAAACGTTTTATTACATTAGGGAGGGTCGATGGAGGTCAGAAGATTAATGGCCAGAGTCTTCACTATTTTAATCCCTCACGTAAGTTTCTGAAGCTGTAACAAATCATCAAGTACGAAGCGGAATGAAAATGGAAACGCGTCATGGTACTGAAGGGGTTAACTTGACATAACTGTATTTTTATTTATTTATTTATTTTTATTCTTATTTTATTTATTCATTTTATTTATTTTTTTTTTTATTCCGTGACACTTGCACACTACACATTTGATACAGGATACACCCACACGCGCCATCCCTGCACAGTATTTCCCATGTCTGATAAAGGTTATGATACAAACTTAACCTAATTTAACCTAACCTAACTTTATCATCTTATTCCGTGACACGTGCACACACAAATATTTGATACACGTTACACTCACACACCATCCCTTGCCAGCTGTGTATTTGCCTCTGTTTTATAAGGTTATGATACAAACTTAACCTAACCTAACCGTGTCATGATGTATTGTAGTGACACGTCCATACATAAACTATAAATACATGTTATACTCACACACCATCCCTGCCCAGCGGTCTCCTTGCCTCTTATGGAAAAACTCCTTAACTTAACCTAACCTAATCTAATCTTATCTAATGTAACTTATATTTCTACCTAACTCAACTCAATCCCAAAGTAACTTAACCTAACCTAACATTTTAACCTAACCTGACCTAACATTTTAAACTAACCAAACCCTATTTTAATCTAACTTAACCTTACTTATTTCCACCTAATCTAACCCAACCCAACCCCAAAGTAACCTAACCTGACCTAACATTTTAACCTAACCAAACCTTATTCTAATCTAACCTAACTTCATTTATTTCCACCTAACCCAATCAAACCCCCCAAAAGTAACCTAACCTAACCTAACCTTATTCTAACCTAACCTAACGTGACTCTTAAGGTTTATGACTCGTCTCACTTTCCTAGTTTCGAGAGCGCCATAGGAATTTAGTTTAGTAGGCTGAGTAATAAATAGAATCTCTTCATATACTTGACTACTGTGAGAATTATCTTTTATTCACTCATTTATTTATTTTCTTATTATTATTACAGTATGAATATTTTTTTTTTCTCTGTGTAATAAATGAGGGAGATTTCAAGACATGTGCTCCAGAATTTTGGCTGATTCTGTTTTGATCTTTAAGGGAACTGGCAATCAAGTGGGCTCTTTTTTTCCTTTCTTTTTCCCCCCTTGGTCGGTTTCCACTTTTACATTAAGAAAAATAAATAAATAAATAAAACTCTTCATAGTGTACCATGTGAACCATCTTTTATTTACTCATTCACTT
>NC_059271.1:2342500-2405000 GCF_017591435.1 Portunus trituberculatus | reverse complement strand
CTTTCAAGTTTAGTTTCTCTATAAATATAAGCAGTGCAGCTCATCATCATTGCCTCAATAGCTCTCTTTATTTCTTCTTTGCCTTGCAGGAAGAAATTTGTTGGCAGTCAGTGGCGTGAGAGTTACTAAGCTCAGTGTCCTCCTATATAGAATTGGCAGAGCTTTTCCTTACTGCCAAAATAACCCAACTTCTTTTTCTTTCCTCACCTTGCAGAACACTGAAGGAAATTTAATGATAACCAACAGTGGGAATCAGTGAGCTAAGTGTCCCTACCATAGAGATACCACAAAACTCTCCATCACTGCCACAATAACATAACTTTTTTTCTTTGCCTTCTAGAAAGTAGAAAGAAATTTAAATGACAACCAACAGTAGGAATCACTGAGCCAGGCATCCTGCTATAGAGATACCATAGAAAACTCACAAAGCTCTTCACTAATACCACAATAACATAACATTTCTTCTTTCTTTGCCCTGCAGGAAAAAAAAAAAAATCAATGACAACCAACAGTGGGAATGAGTGAGCCTGGCATCCTATCGTAGAGATACCATAGAAAACTCGCAAAACTTTCCATTTGATACCACAATAACGTAATATTTCTCCTTTAATTGCCCTGCAGAAAAAAAAAAAAAAGACAACCAACAGAGGGAATCAGTGAGGCAAGCGTCCTAACATAGAGATACTATAGAAAACTCACAAAGCTCTCCACTAATACCACCATAACGTAACATTTCTTCTTTCTTTGCCCTGCAGGAAGAAATTTGATGACAACCAGTGGTGGGAGTTGTTTGATACCAACACGTCGCGTTTCTACTACTACAATGCCACCTCACAGAAGACTGTCTGGCACCGACCCCAAAACTGTGACATCATTCCCCTGGCTAAGCTGCAGGTGGGTGGCGTGTGTGGCCCTCTCACTGACTGACTGACTGATGGCTAGCTGTCTATCTGTCTGTCTGTCTGTCTGTGGCGGGTTGTCTAAGTTTGCTAGGATGGGAGAGCTGTATGAATGAATGGATTAATGGATGGCTGACTTTCAAGAGTGTTTTTATAGTTTATTATGAATATGGAAGGACTGTGAATGAATGGATAGATGGATAGATAACTTACAAGGATGTTTTTATAGTTTATTATTAATGTGGGAGGACTATGAATGAGTGGATGGCTAAATTTAAAGGGTGATTTTTATTGTTCATTTTGTATGTTGTAAGAAAGGGAGTGAATTACAGAATGCATAGAGTGATTCCTTATGTAATCCAGTCTGTTAGCTTTCTGCCTCCTCTGTGGTTGTAGTGATTTTAATTAGAAACTTGTTGGGATTTTGATTAGAAATTATATCATTTTAAAGTACGCATTCTGTTTGTAAAAGGCTTTATTTTTTTTGTAGTGAAAATCTGTAAGACTTATCAACAGAAGAGTCATTATGTTTGCAATTAATTAGTAGAAAAAATATGTATAGATAGATCAATGAAATAGCCAGACATTGAAAACAGTGCAGTCACAAAACAGCCATCCAGTCAGTCAGCCAGTCAGTCAGTCACTCAGTTACTCAGCCAGTCAGTCAGAAAGCTACCATCCAGTAAGTCAGTCAGCCAGGTATCCAGTCAGTCAGTCAGTTAGCCAACCAGTCAGTCAGCCAGTCACTCAGTCAGCCAGTCAGTAACTCTATAATTAACTGTTCCTCCTTTCCTTTAATATCCCCATGAGTAAAATTACCCTTAGATTATGTCATCAACACACACACACACACACACACACACACACACACACACACACACACACACACACACACACACACACACACACACACACACACACCACACACACACTCTCTGACCACAAAGCCTCACATTCCATTTGGTAATCTATCCTGACAAAGAGAGCAGGAGTGTGTGTCCCCAATGGCTTGTCATGTCTATTGTTCCTTCACTCATGTCTTTAGTGTTATTATTATTGTTGTTATTGTTGTTATATACTTCATTACACATCCTCACAACCACCACCACTGCTGCTACCACTACCACTACTACTATCAGCACCATTAGTTAGCATTGACACGTAAAGTAGAAAGGTTTTAAGTGTGGTTTATCAAGTTGTATTTGGTGAGGCAGTCTTTCTGTATTTGTTTGTACATATCTAGAGTGACATTTCAACTCTAGCAATTTCAATGGGTAAATGTCAACTCAAGGGAGATTTTAATGGGTAGATATCATAAGGCCATTTCAACTTAAGGGATTTCAATGGGTGAATATGATGGCCCCATTTCAACTCAGGAGATTTCAGTAGGTGAGGTATTTTAATAGGTAAATATCATCACCCCATCTCAACTCAAGGGATTTCAGTGGTTAAAAATCACAAGGTCATAAGTGGTGCTGTGTCAGTCAAGCCAGCACAGCCTTCCTTTCTCAACCCACAGTCCCAAATGTCACTTTTGATAGACATGAAGTAGGAAAAACAGCTTCATCAAGGGAGTGGCTTCCCATACTGCCAGAGATTTGTGCCTGTGTGTTGCCAAGTCACTGTTGCCTCATACTCATCACCATCACCATCGCCATCGCCATCACTATCACTATCATTACCACCATCATCATCATCACTATCACTATCATCAACACCATCACCATCATCACCACTCACCACCATCACCATCAACACCATCATTATCACCACCACCATCATCATCACCATCACTATCATCATCATCATCACTATCATCATCACCACCACCACCACCACCACCACCACCACCACCACCACCACCACCACCACCATCATCACCATCATTATCATCATCATCACTATCACTATCAGCACGACCATCATTATCACCACCACCATCATCACAATCACTATCACTATCACTGTCACCACCACCACCATCTAGTATACCACCTTTGGAGTTCCCTTCCGAGTGTATTTTTATGTAGCTTCCTTAGGGACTGGCACCTCAGTGGGCTTTTTTTCTTTTCTTTCTCTTTTTTTCAACTTATTTTTTTGCCCTTGGCTGGTGTTCCTTCATACATCACATCACCATTTTCAAGAGGTTCCAGTTGGCATGACTCAGGTTTTTAAGGGTGTTTTTTTATAGATATATTGACAGATTAGCAAGATTTACACATTAGTAACAGGAGAAACACTCTTGATAACCTGGCTAATCATCCCTGTGGCCTTGGAAAATAGTCATGGTGAGAGACGAGTGTTTTTCGAAGGACAGTCTCACACACACACACACACACACACACACACACACACACACACACACACACACACACACACACTTACAATTCTTTCCTTATGATAAGCTCTTCCTCCCGTCCACCGCCACCACCACCTTGCTACTCACACCCTTACTCACCAGCTCTTCTCCCAGCAGCAGATCAAGCAGAACACGGAGGTGGCTGATGATGACGACGGCAGGAAGGTGGTCAAAGAATCCATCGGAACTCAGACCCCTGCTAAACTGGTGGGTGGCCTGCTTGTGCTTCTGCTGCTGCTGGTGTCATTACTGCCTGTTGTTTGCACTTTAGTTACTTCCCAGTCTGTCTTTTATTGGTGCATTTAGAATTATTACATTACTTCCCAGTGTGTTCCCTATAGGGGCATTTAACCTCTTGAGTACCATGACGCATTTCCCTATTCATTCTGCTTAATATTTGGTGATTCTATACAGCCTGAGAAACTTATGTGGGGGATTGAATTATTGAAGACTGTGGCCATTAATTTTCTGACCTCCATAGACTCTTCCTAATGTAAATGAAATTGTCTAATCGTACACAAATATCAAGGTAAAAATGTGTCCCAGTACTGAAGGGGTTAACCTGTACTATTTATTTAACCTGTATTTCTTTCTCATGTTACCCTATTTTATTCTTATCTGTGTTGTTTTCTTATCTGGTGTTCTGTTTTCTCCTGCTCTTTATTGATGCATTTTAATCTGTGCTGTTTGTTCATATTACTAATCCTTTTTTTTGTGTGTTTTTTTTATTATTTCTTGAGCAGGTCTTTATTTCCCTTGCTTGTCTTTCTAGCTTCCTCTGTCCCTATGTCAGTTACTTACCTTCCCTGCCACCCCTCTGGCTTGCCCTTGTACAGTTGTTTCTGCTTCTCTTACTCTTGTTTATGCTCCTTTTTTTCCTCCCTTCTCGGTCTGTGCCTCCTTCACTACTCTGCTTCTATTACTGTTTGTTTTGCTCTTGCTCCTCTTTCAGTATGTTCAAGGTAGCATCATGCAAGGCACAGTCCAGTGAACACAAACTGAAGTGGCATTGTTTTGTTGGCCCAGTGGAGTGTGAGGAGCAGTGAGTGGCAAGCAGTGTGTGTATGGCAGCTGGCCCTTTGCACTCTGCCTTTTTTTCTTATGTTCTTAATGTCATGTGCTGCATCACCAGGCTTGTCCTGAGCACTCTACCTGCAGCGGCCAAGTGTTCAGTTGTGGCAGCAGTACACACTTCACATTATTTGTCAGTGTTCTGTTCATGACTGTTAAAGAATCACTGTATTTGCTGCCACGTGAAATGCAACAAAAAAAAAAAGAGATAAAAAAGAAATGCACTTAGAGCAAAAAACTTTATTGATGATATTCACAGAAATGTACAATACTGAAAGGAAGAAGCTAGCTCTCTGTGGTGGTAATGGTGAGGGAGACATTGAATACCACATGTACAAGTATTGGTACTGGTACAGTGGCTGCACCTGCCACTCCCATTGTGTTGTGATGGCTTAGCTCACCAACAAAGAATGTGCTGAGGAAGAAATGTAACTGCAGATAAATTATGAATTACTATCTGCTAACTGAATCAAATAATGCCATCCTCCTATCTGATCTCAGGTGTCCACTAATGATGCCCATCCTGTCATTTGTACCTTTGGAGTTCCACAGACAGGTGTGTGTCACCTGTGTGCAACAACACAGTCACAACTCTGGTTAACATCAGGCTGTGCTGGGCAGAATACAAATACAAAACAAACATATTTTCAGCGGCAATAGTATGGCTACCAACACCACAGAAATATAATGACGACTTAACCCGTTCAGTACCATGACATGTTTCCATATTCACTCTGGTTACTATTTGGTGATTTTAAACACCTCCAGAAACTCATGTGGCGGATTAAAATTATAAAGACTGTGGCCATTAATCTTCTGACCTCCATAGACCCTTCCTAATGTCAATAAAATAGTTGAATCGTACACAAATCTCAAGATGAAAATGTGTCCCAGTACACTATGATGCATCCAGGCTTCAGTGCACCACAGAGCTGACTCAATCCCTCACCTGCCTGCACCGAGCAGCTTCCTTACATAACGTGACACTGAACCGGTACTCTCGCGGTGAAATCAAGACATTGACCTGAAAAAACCCTCACCACTCAGTTGGACTCATGCGTATCAGATCTTGCCTTGCATTATATAACCTTGTGTGTCATCCTGACTGGCATTCCTTTACCCCTCCTGTTCCTGATCACCTTTCCTGCTCTCTGCTTTACATCTCAGTTTATCACCTACTGCTGTGCTATTTCCTTACTTTATGCTTTCCTATTCACTTATTATGTAGTGTCCTAATCACCTTTCCTGCTCCCTGCTTCACACCTCATTTTTACTATTTCCTTGGTTTATACTTTCCTTATTATGTAGTGTCCTTTTTAATCCCTGTCTCTTCCTGTCTAGTCCAACTTGTGTTGTACCCGCTGATGGTTTGACATCAGTGTGGTGAAGGGAAGCATAAAGTAAAGAGTTAATCTCAGAATATTTCAACTCTTGTCTTCTTAATTGGCTGAAACACTAGAGAATAAATGGAAAAAATGCTGCAACACTAGAAAACAAATAAAAACAATGCTAAACACTATAGAAAATTAATAAAAATAGTGGATTACAAGAAAACAAATGAAACCAATAGCTAAAACACTAGAGAACCAATAAAGAACAGCTGAAAACACTAGAAAACATTTGAAAACACCAAAACACTAGAAAACAAATAAAAACAATGCTAAAATGAAATAATCAAAATAGCTAAAATACTAGAGAACCAATGAGAACAGCTGAAAACACTAGAAAACCAATGAAAAAACAGCCAAAAACACTAGATTTATATAAAAACAATCCTAATAATTAGAGAACACCATTAATCACTTTAGAAAACACCATTATTAACTCTAGAGAACACCATTAATAACTAGAGAACACCATTGATAACTAGATAACACCATTAATAACTCTAGAGAACACCATTAATAACTAGAGAACACCATTAATAACTTTATAGAACACCATTAATAAGTAGAGAACACCATTAACTCTAGAAAACACCATTAATAACTATAAAACACCATTAATAACTAGAGAACACTATTAATAACTTTAGAACATTGTTGATAACTCTAGAGAACACCATTAATAACTAGAGAATGTCATTAATATCTTTAGAGAACACAATTGACTAGAGAACACCATTGATAACTAGAGAACACCATTAATAACTACAGAACACCATTAATAACTACAGAACACCATTGATAACTAAAGAACACCATTGATAACTAGAGAACACCATTGATAACTAAACACCATTAATAACTACAGAACACCATTAACTACAGAACACCATTAATAACTACAGAACACCATTAATAACTACAGAACACCATTGATAACTAAAGAATACCATTGATAACTAGAGAACACCATTGATAACTAGAGAACACCATTAATAACTAAAGAACACCATTAATAACTAAAGAACACCATTGATAACTAGAGAACACCATTAACTACAGAACACCATTGATAACTAGAGAACACCATTGATAACTAGAAAACACCATTAATAACTACAGAACATCATTAATAACTACAGAACACCATTAATAACTACAGAACACCATTGATAACTAGAGAACACCATTAACTACAGAACACCATTAATAACTAGAGAACACCATTGATAACTAGAGAACACCATTAATAACTAAAGAACACCATTGATAACTAAAGAACACCATTAATAACTAAATAAACACCATTCATAACTAGAGAACACCATTGATAACTAGAGAACACCATTAATAACTAAAGAACACCATTAATAACTAAAGAACACCATTGATAACTAGAGAACACCATTGATAACTAGAGAACACCATTAATAACTAAAGAACACCATTAATAACTAAAGAACACCATTGATAACTAGAGAACACCATTAACTACAGAACACCATTGATAACTAGAGAACACCATTATTTACAGAACACCATTAATAACTACAGAACACCATTAATTACTACAGAACACCATTAATAACTACAGAACACCATTGATAACTAGAGAACACCATTAATAACTAGAGAACACCATTGATAACTAGAGAACACCATTAATAACTAAAGAACACCATTGATAACTACAGAACACCATTAATAACTACAGAACACCATTGATAACTACAGAACACCATTGATAACTAGAGAACACCATTGATAACTAAAGAACACCATTAATAACTACAGAACACCATTGATAACTAAAGAACACCATTGATAACTACAGAACACCATTAATAACTACAGAACACCATTGATAACTACAGAACACCATTGATAACTAGAGAACACCATTGATAACTAAAGAACACCATTTATAACTACAGAACACCATTAATAACTACAGAACACCATTAATAACTACAAAACACCATTGATAACTACAGAACACCATTGATAACTAGAGAACACCATTTATAACTAGAGAACACCATTGATAACTAAAGAACACCATTGATAACTAGAGAACACCATTACAACTATCTGTGCTTCCCTTCATGCTTCCTGCCACCTCTTGCTTCAATTTCCTGTGCACTCTATCTGGCTTTCCTTAGAGTGTCATCCTCTGTCACCTCACCCTCACACACCTTCATCCCCCACCTCTCACCTAACCTGCTCTCTCTCTCTCTGCATGTGTGTGTGTGTGTGTGTGTGTGTGTGTGTGTGTGTGTGTGTGTGTGTGTGTGTGTGTGTGTGTGTGTGTGGGTTTGTTGCTTGTGGTTCTAATGGTGATGATCTTAATGGTAATGCTCTCTCTCTCTCTCTCTCTCTCTCTCTCTCTCTCTCTCTCTCTCTCTCTCTCTCTCTCTCTCTCTCTCTCTCTCTCTCTCTCTCTCTCTCTCTCTCTCTCTCTCTCTCTCTCTCTCTCTCTCTCTCTCTCTCTCTCTCTCATGTGTGTGTGTATATGTTCTAATGGTACTCTCTCTCTCTCTCTCTCTCTCTCTCTCTCTCTCTCTCTCTCTCTCTCTCTCTCTCTCTCTCTCTCTCTCTCTCTCTCTCTCTCTCTCTCTCTCTCTCTCTCTCTCTCTCTCTCTCTCTCTCTCTCTCTAATATTAATGGTACCGTTTTGTCACCTCAGCCTCATTATCATCCATCTAACATCCATTGTAATGTTTATATCATACTCTGCTTTCTCTTAACCACCTAATATGTAAACTTTCTGGTCTAATTGCTGGTGCTTCTTACTTCTTCTGTAGAATTAGCAGTAGATTAACACCGCTGCTCTGGTACTGTTGACTAGAGATGATGACATGATGCTAACGCCCAAATGCAGAAACGCCTTCCCCTCTCACAACGGCAATTTTCCAAGGCCACAGAGACAATGATCCCTGTTTTTAGGACAGTTTCTCCTTTTGTTAAACTAGAAATCTTGCCAATCTATCACCAGAACCATAGAAATACTCTTAAAATATGAGTATCTTCAACTAGAGCCTTTGGAAAGCTGTGATGGTGAGAGAGCAAAGCATTTCAGATTATGGGTCTAAGTGCTAAGCTGTATATTTGTCACTTACATGTATTTTACTGCATATATTTAAGTATAACGAGCCTTAATGTTAGTGATTCCCATGTGCTGAGGGTTGGCAGTGAGTGGTGCCGTCCTTCACTACCACAAGATGCACTGTCATTAACTCACTGGTGCAGGCGTGTGTGGTGAATGCTTCCTATCAAAACTCTACTGTTCTTCATAATAACACTTTTGCTGAAGGTATTGGAGGAAGCAGCACACTGGCCAGCACTGTGTCTTTCTATGGATCAGTATATTGTGGCCTAAAACTGTTTGCCTTTGTTGAATTCACACCTCAGACATCTTTCATTGTGGTGTACTTGGTGGCAGTGTGGTGTGGTGTGCATCTTGTGGTGTGTGGGTGGCAGTGGTTTGCATAGACTAAGCAAAATGGATAACACTTGTATGATTGGGTGATTAATAAATGCCTTTTCAGTGTTTTAAGGATAGATTAAGCTCCACAGATCTTGTAAAACAGAATTGTGTATATTTAAAATTGGACCAAGCCTTGTGAGAGAGTGCCGGTGGTGTGTTGGGGCATTGGTGTGTTGGTGGTGGAGTGGCAGGCAGATGTCTCACCAGGGCAAGGTTACAGGGAAGGAATGTTTAGTGTTTGAACAAATGCTTCCCTCTGACCTTTGAAGTGTTTTTGTTTAGAAGATCGAAGGACAGTGTGTGTGTGTTTGTGTGTGTGCGAGTGTGAGTGTGAGTGTGAATCAAGTGAGGCTAAATTCACTCTCACAGATGGAATAGTGTGTGTTGATGGTGGGGAGAGAGATAGGGACAAGAGAGGTGACAGTGGTGTAGTGTGGTGCTATAGGACAGGCAGTGACAATGATGGTGGTGGTGGTGGTGCAGGATTGGAGGTAACATCCCCGCCCACAATACCTTTCACCATTTATATCACGTACTGGCACCACACTCTGTCGCCGTGAGTTACCACCAGCACCACCTGTAATGTGTGGGTGTGGAGCTCAAGTATGGTGGGGCTGTGGTTGGTGCTGTGGTCACTGTGCTGAGATGAGCTACTATATTCAGGCCAGGGGCAGGTAAAAGGCAAAAAAAAGAATGCTTGGTAAGTCTTCAGTTCACATCCCAGGGAAAAGAAATACCTGAATAAATTAATAAATGAAGTAATTGTTTGTTCTCATTATCTAATTTATTGACATTACTCTTTTGCTGTTTTGGGATAATAATAGTGCAAAATATTAATGGTAAGATATTTCTCTCTCTCTCTCTCTCTCTCTCTCTCTCTCTCACACACACACACACACACACACACACACACACACACACACACACACACACACACACACACACACACTTGTATCATTGGAGAATTTAATGTATCTTACCAAAATTCAGTGGCTGTGTTCATTATGCTTTCACTCACACCCCAACAGTAACAAAAAAAATAATAATAATAATGATAATAGTGGTGTAGCCTTTCTTCCTTCCTTCCACCCCTTACCACCAAAAATTAAAGAGAGAGTAAAGAAATAGAAATGAAAGAAAAAAAACATGATGCGATACATTTTGACATAAGTAATTAATAGTTGAGGATATGAACTGAAGCTTTCCATGTACAGTACCACCTCCCTTCCATCCATTAGTACACCTATGCACTCTAGGTTAGCTCCCCCTACCCACCCCATCCATCCACCCTTACACCTCCCCAGAAGACCCACACCTATTCCTTATTCATTCTTTTAGCACTTCTTCTCACTCATCCCTCCTCCTCGTCACTCATTCCTTCAGCACCCCTTCTCACTCATCCCTCCTCCTTGTCACTCATTCCTTTAGCCCCTCTCCTTATCCATTCTTGTAGCATCCTTTCCTTTAGTACCTCTCCTCACTCATCCCTCCCCCTCCTCACTCATTCCTCAGTCCTACACCTTTATTAAGAGATGGTTCTTTTCCTTTCCTTTCTTTTCCCTCCTGTTCCCTCCTTCAGTGAGATAAAATGCTCCTGATAGCTTGTCTTCACTCCCATTCTCCTCTCCCATCCTCCTCCTACACAAGTTAGTATACATAATGTTTTTTTACACTTTACATAACCATACTGAAATATATATACATGGATTTAGTAATTTTATCTACTTCTATACATAAAGCACTTAAATATACATGTTTTTTTAGTGAGAGTTCTACTGTTTGATACATGCTATACATATTTAGTTATCATTCCATTCCTTTCCCTCCTATTCCCTCCCTCTATGAGATGAAAATGCCTTAGATCCCTTGTTTTCACTCCCATTATCCTTATCCTCCCTCCTTCCTCCTCTGTCTCCTCCCTCTCCCCTTTCCTCCCTTTTCCCTTTTCTTTCTCTTCCATTCCCTCCCTCAATGAGATAAAAATGCTTAAGATCCCTTGTTTTCACTTCCTTTATCCTCCTCCTCCTCTTCCCTTCTCCCTTTTCTCTCCTTCCTCCTCTCTTTCCTCTCTTTCTTTCCCCTCCTATTCTTTCCCTCAATAAGATAAAAATGCTTAAGATCCTGTTCTTTCACTCCCATTATCCTCCTCCTCCCTTCTCCATCTTCCCTCCTTGCTCTTGCCTCCTCCCTCCCCTCCCTTTCCTCCTCCTCCTCCTCCCTCCCTCCCTTTCATCCTCCCTCATCCTTCCTCCTTCCTTTCCTCCTATTGCCTCCCTCTCCTCCCTTTCCTCCTATCGCCTCCCTCTCCTCCCTTTCCTCCCTCCTTGCCTCCCTTTCATCCTCCCTCCTTCCTTTCCTCCCCTCTCCTCCCTCCTCCCTTTCCTCCCCCTCGCCTCCCTTTCCTGCAGTAACCTTGGGCCAAAAAACATGTCTTGGTGTAACAGAGGACATTGTTTGGTTGGTGTTGTGGTGTTACTAATTGTTTGTGGTGTTTGCTGTGGTTGTAGCAGCACGGGAGATGTGGTGCCAATTACTGTTATTATTATTATTATTTTTTTTTTTCATTGAGTTAACCTTTTTTGTGGTTTATTTGTATTTTATTTTGTTTATTTATGTGTTTTGTTCACTTTTTTTTTAAGTTTGTTTGTCTTTATTTTGTTTTATTGGCTCATTTTTGTATAGATTTTGTAAAATTTGTTTTATTTATTTATTGTTTTATTTGTTTTGTTTTATTTATTTACTTTTTTATTTATTTATTTATTTATTTATTTATTTTATTTATTTATTTTTATTTTTTTGCCTGCTACTAACTGTGGCTTCAAATAATTTGTATTCAGTAGTGCTTTGATCTGCTTGTATTTACTGTATGACTGTACGTATGTATGTATGTATGTACTCATTAACAACTAAATACTTATCCGCTACCTTGTTCCGAGGATACTGCAGTGTAGCCAGTAATGTCTGTTTCCTCCACACACATTGAGCTTTTCTGCCAATTTCTTTTAATCACAAATAGAAAATGTATTGATTTGTTGATTTATGAAAGCTTATTATTTGTTGGTGAGGTTGAGCTGGCAGGAAAACCTTTCATGAGTGTGCTTTTCCATTGATTGGCCACTGAAGCTTCACCTAACCAGTACAGGAACTATAATGATATGGTGCCAAGATGTTGCTCTAAGTGGCGAAGGAAAGGAGTGCACCATTAGCTGTGACTTTGCTGCCAGCTCAGCCTCAACAAGCTATGTTCCTGGGGCAGCATTGCATTACCCTTACTGCCATTCACACACTCACACTCCTATTGTTAGTGCTGAGTCAACAGGGAGATTTAAAGGGAGGTTAGACAAATTTATGGATGGGGATGATAGATGGAATTAAGTAGCTTTACCTGACAGTCTCTTGCAGCTTCCCTCATTGTCTTATGTTCCTATATCCTCTAGTGACACCTTGGAGCAGTGATAGAGGGTCAAGAACATGATATTTAGTGTAAGGGGAGATTGGAAACAGTTCAGTCTTACATCCTCAAAATTCATACGAGACTATTTACAGCATTTCCAACTCAGAAAATCATAGGACATGTCATATGTTTTAGGTACTCAGTAGAGAGGTATTGAACTATAGGCCAGTTGTTCTCAGTGTGTTAGTCATGGCAGGCTGGCAACACAACACAGATCAGGCTGGGCTGAGTGAAGTGTTTGTCATGGCAACAGAAGGAGAGTGTTGGGTGTTCATCAAATCTTAGGTAACTTTTCTCTGTATGATCTCTTGGTTGTGTGGGCATTATAATTGTTAGCTCTAGTTTTAGCTGTGTAGCTGGGAAGGTAGATCTCTCTCTCTCTCTCTCTCTCTCTCTCTCTCTCTCTCTCTCTCTCTCTCTCTCTCTCTCTCTCTCTCTCTCTCTCTCTCTCTCTCTCTCTCTCTCTCTCTCTCTCTCTCTCTCTCTCTCTCTCTCTCTCTCTCTCTCTCTCTCTCTCTCTCTCTCTCTGGCAGGGATGAGAGTGGAGCTTAGCATAGTCAGTGAGGCAGTGGTGTGGATTAGAGGGATGGTGTGAGTGGTGTTGTGTTGTCACCAGCACTCCTGTGGGTGGTGTAGTGCTTGCCAGTCCAGCGTTGGCCTCATGTAGCTGTTGCTTGTGCGTTGGTCAGTTCGGATGCAGCGCTGAGTCATTCCTTGTTGTGTGTATTTCTTTTAGTTTCACTTTAGATATTTCAGAATTATTTTCTTTATTTAGAACACATGTAATTGCCATTTATTTGCCTTTAGGTACTGTACTTTTTGTTTATTTATTTTGTTGTGTGTGTAGTTTAATGGTTGCATTATTTGTATCTTTGTTTTGTTACTGACTCTAACTCTCTTGGGTGACTGTGGTGGCTGTGGTGATGGTGGCGGTGGTGGTGGTGGCTGGTTCCTAACAGCAGATTCCTTTCACCATTCCGGCGGGCACCTCGTCCCCCAAACAGCAGCAGCAGCAGGCGCAGCATTCCTCCCCAGCCCCGCACCACCTTCGCCTCAAGACCAATGGTTCCCTCCCCCTCTCCACTACCACCACCACCACCTCCTCCACCTCCTCCACCACCACCTCCATCCCCCCCCATAAAAACGGTGTCCTCCAGGCTGCCGTACCCAGCATGGCGTCCACCCCACACCACCCCAAACTGTCCCCAAGTAGTTCCCTGAGTTCATCCCGGTCATCCCTGAGTGGAGTGCCCGGCCCCGGCTCCCTCCAACGGTGCCACAGTGCCTTCCTGGGGCGGCGGGGGCCACGGGGTTCCCTGCCAGGGATAAGCAGCAGCAGTGGGGCGGAAGAAGTGCTAGACTGTGGGGTGGGAGGCGGGGCGGGGCGGCGTGGGGGCCGGCTGAGGTGGTCAGGGCGGGCTGTTCCGCACTCACGGGGTGGCCCTGGCCCGGGGTCATTGCAGAAGAAGGAACCATCCGGCCTGACGGATGGCCTCTCCCTCCCACACTCCCTGGCCAGGAGGGTGACCAGCTCCAACACACAGACTTCCTCGGCACCCTCCCCGCGGCCCGTCAGGCGCCCCTCGGCTCCCACCACTTCTCCCAGCGGCGGCAGCGGCGGCGGCAGTGGAAGTAGAGGTGGCAGCGGCGGCAGCACTCCAGGACATCACCACCACCACCATCACCGCCACACTGGATCGTGTTCCCATCACCACCATCACCACCACCACCACCCTGAGGCCACCAACGGGGAAGCGGGGGGACGCAGGATGCGCCGCAGCTCCCAGTCCTCGCAGGGGTCCTCACTGTCCTACACCCGCCCCTACAAGCAGGTTAGCGCCTCCATCTAAGCCTCTGTAGCGGCCGGCTGTAGTGTAGCGCCGGCAGGTAGTGGTAGCAAGCGCTTGTTGCTGTGTGAGGCTGTCACGTCAGCACAGCCGCTGCCCACTGTTGCACGGCCTGTGTGTGTGGCGGTGACCAGGGCAACACTCCTGGTGAAGCCACCCTTTTCTTGCACCTGTGGGACACCTCTTGGTGGTGGACTGCTGGCTGGCGGTGAGAGCGAGGCAAGACGAGGCTGGCCCACCTCCATCTCTAAGGTGTAACATGCTTTTCCACTTTCTCACTCTCTCTGTGTCTGTCTGAACGCTGGTGGTGGAGTGCGTGCATTGTGGGGCTTGTAGGCTAAGGCTTGGAATCAGATGAGTCTAATGAAGTGATCACTTCTGTGTAAGCTGTAAGTCTTATACTCCAGCTGTCATGTAAACTGTAAGTAATGGCACTCACTGTTGTAATGCTGACCAAGATGTGTGTGGAAATTATGGAGGTTTAAGGCAAGGTTTGGTATGACAGACAAAAGGAGAAAGAGCAGGAGGAGGCATGAGCCGTACCCTCCCTGGCCTTGGCCGCAGCACACTTCATCTGCTACACTACGTCACTGGCAGGGATGAGAGAAAAAAACTGTAGAATCACCGCCACATTAATCCTTGAATGATGGTGATGTGACATGCTAGCCAGGATGTGTTGAAGTCTTGCCTCTCTTTGACAGCCCTGGCCAGCCTGACGTGGTGGAGCAGGCATGCACACACTGACTCAACAACTCACTGACTCACTGACTTGTGGCTGTAGTACATGACTGACATACACACACACACACACACACACACACACACACACACACACACACACACACACACACACACACACACACACACACACACTTGTCTATATAGGGTTCAAGAGAGATGTCTATACTAGATGATTTTGTAAGAAACTGAAGAGACACCAAGAAATAAAGTTATCGTAAAAAAAAAGACATAGAAATCTGGAACACTGGCTAAAATAAAAGCAAAAAAAAAAAAAAAAACAGCACATACTAGAAATAGTTGAAAATCTAAAGCGAAGTTGGATAAACACACACACACACACACACACACACACACACACACACACACACACACTATCACCTTGCTGGACCTTTTGACTGGTGGTGGTGATTGTGGTGGTGATGGTGATGGTGATGGTGGTGGTGGTGATGGTGAAGGTTTCTCTCCTCTTGTATGGGATGTTTGTTACTGATAAGCTGTTATTAGTGGTGTAGTACTTCATTTCTCCTCTCCCACTATCCTTCCATTATAGGCTTTCCTCTCTCTCTCTCTCTCTCTCTCTCTCTCTCTCTCTCTCTCTCTCTCTCTCTCTCTCTCTCTCTCTCTCTCTCTCTCTCTCTCTCTCTCTCTCTCTCTCTCTCTCTCTCTCTCTCTCTCTCTCTCTCATTCAGTATCATTCATCAGTACAGTTTGTTTATTCTTTGACGTCTTGTTTCTTGACGCATTGTTTTCTTTCTATTCATCATCATCTGATTCATCACAAAGGTAAGTTGTTATTGTATGTTGTGTCAATAGTGCTATTCTCATGTTTTAGAAGCAGTGTTTGCTTGTTAACCAAAGGCAGTCTTGATTTATATTCTTGTTGAATTACTGATAAGAGAAAGAATCACAAGAACTCATTATTTGAATATTTGTAATCATTATTCAGTATTCAGTTAAATATTTCAGCTTTTCTTTTCTGTAGCATGTTCCAAGATGAGGATTCTAAATGTCTAACTGAGAGCAACTGTATGTAATTGCACATTGCACTGTGTGTATTTCTGATGACCTGGATACATTGCACTAAACACTGTGATATTCTGCATCAAATGTTATTGAAAGGTGTCAATAAAGTAATTATATTTTTGTTAAGAAACAAAAGTTTGTCAAGCATAGAAGCATTACCTTTGGCAGCATGTTAGTGTGCTTCAGTGTTGTCAGAAGTACATGTGTGGTGGAGCCTTGGCAGGACTGTGTAGGGATGTCAGCCCAGCACACACCCCTGCCTCTGTGGTGGCGGTGTGTTCCTCCCAATCAGGTCCCAGAGGCCGTCTCAGCACCAGCCATTGTCCTCCTGCAGGAGTCAGGTCGTTCCAGTGACAGTTCCATGTCACAGAGCCGCACTTCCCTGGAGAGCTCCGGCTACCGGCTGCTGGAGTCCCCACGGGGTAGTGCTAGGGATGCCAAGCTGGCCCTGGCAGGGAACAGCAGGGTGGGCGAGCGCCGCAGCAAGGAAGGAGACCCGGCTTCCTCCCCGCGCTCCCCCGATTCCATGTCTTCTCAGTCCTCCCCAACTCATCCCCAGGGGGCCCCTGGTACCCCCTCCTCCCACCGGCGACCTCACCCCGACAGAAGAGAGCCGGCCTCACGCTACAAGGCAGCACCGCAGCATGACTTTGCCCTGCTACAGATGGCCAAGCAGCGAAGCTTTGATGTCTCCAATTACCCCAAGCGGTCAGAGCTGAACCTGGACCGGCCGCGTGAAATAGCCCTCTCCCGTAGCTACAGCTTCATGTCTCGGCCGCGCTGCCATGACGAGGATGGCATGCACGAGCGCTTTCTGGTGGCCAGCAGCGGCGGCGGCAGTGGGTCCGGTGGCCTGCGTTCGGTGGAGTCCACGCCACAGCCGCGCCGCCGCAACAAGCACGATGTGGCCGGCAGCCCCGATTCATCCCTGGGCTCCCACGGCTACCTCAGCCACAGACAGCGCTCAGACAGTTCCGGCCTGGAGAGTCTGGCCACTCCCATGATGCACCGCAAGCAGCGCTCCCTGGAGTCTGGCAAGACCAGGCTGAGGGCAGACCTGCGGCCCAGCAGCAGCGCACACACCAGACTGGTCGCTTCAGATTCTAGTCCCAGTCCCCCGAGTCCCAAGCACGAGTTCTCCCCATTCACCTTTGAGTCTCCCAAGGGGCAGGACAGCGGGGCCTCCACGCTCACTGACAAAGACACTCGCTCCAACTACGGGCGGGGCTCAGCGGACAGCTCGCCACACTCCCAGGTGGACTCTGGCCTGGTGTCCGGCACCACCGGCAGCCGCGGCTCCATCGACAGCAACTCCCGGCGGACGGAGCGGCCGGATAAGGAGACCAAGCACTCCTCCACCGAGGCCACTGCCAAGGTCTCCCCAAGCCGGCCGGCCAGTGAGCGTGAGGGCCGCCGCTGCAGCCACCGCCGCCACCACCACTGCAGCAAGCACCGCACCGGCAACTCAGCCCCAGCCCCCGGCAGTGGCTGCGGTGCCCCAGCCAGCACCACCACTGCTCCGTCAGGCACCACAGACAGCGACCGCAGCGACACCCTCCAGAGCAGCAGCAGCTCCCAGCACCTGGTGCAGGCCAGCAGCGGCACAAACAGCCACAACCACAACTCAAGCTCAGGCAGCAGCAGCACTGCCAAGCAGGCCTCCCCCAGCAGTAGCAGCAAGCAGGCTAGCCCCAGCACTGCTGGCACAGGCCGGCAGACCAGCCCCTCCACCACCAACACCACCTCCACCACCACCACCACCACCACCACCACCACCACTGCTGCCGCTCCAGGCCGCCAGACCAGTCCACAGCACCACGACCTCACTCACCTCTACTCCAACCTGGAGTATGTGTATGAGCAGCCCGTCTACCAGTACATCATGGAGCAGGCCAAGCTCACAGGTGGGTCACCCCTCACCCTCAAAGCTGACCCCTCCTCTTCCTCTTTCTCTTCCTCTTCCTCTTCCTCTTCCTCTTCCTCTTCCTCTTCCTCTTCCTCCTCCTCCTCCTCCTCCTCCTCCTCCTCCTCCTCCTCCTCCTCCTCCTCCTCCTCCTCCTCCTCCTCCTCCTCCTCCTCCTCTCCTCTTCTTCCTTCTCTTCTTCCTTCTCCTTCTTGATATTATTATTATTATTATTATTATTATTATTATCATCATATCATCATCATCATCATCATTATTACTATTGTTATTATTATTGTTATTACTATCATTGTTATTATTATTGAAATGGAGAGTGAAGAAGGGTGATGAACTGTGCATAGAATAACAGACAGAATCACTGACACAACACCAAACATGCACAACACAGCACATCACCAGTCGTGCCGTAGTGATCACCTTGACTCCAGCACCAGCACTAGTCATGTTAGTGGTAGTGAGCGGCACACAGGCACTGACTCATTAACACCCTGGCACGCACAACTGTCCCGTCACAATGAATGTTGATTGCTCAGGTTACCGGTTTGGTGATGCCCTGTTTGAGGATGGCGACTCCCTGCACAGTGATGACTCCGCCGGCCGCCTTGACGACAGCGACGAGTTTGCTGATGACGAGGGCATGTCCAACGCTGACTCCTCCTCACAGGTACACTACCTTTGCCTCTTTATGACTTGCTGGACCTTTATAAACATTCCAGCTCTTCAATCCTTTTTTTCTTTTACTTTTCCTTATTAATTTTATATGCAAGAGGGGAAATCTGGCCAGGGGCAACAAAAATTATTAAACAAAAGGCCCACTTAGATGCCATTTCCCAAGCAGGTCTGAGAGAGTTAGCCAAAAGAATGGGATGTGTTGAAATCTCCCTCTTTCAATGAGTTCAGGTAATAGGAAGATGGATATACAGAAGCAGGCAAGCAGAGAGTTCCAGAGTTTATATTAGAGATGGGTGTTTAGAATTATTAGTGGCTTCCTGTCATGACTTACTTATGACATTTGAAGCTGAGTCTCCATCAACTAATCCTTTGCATCACATGAAGGCAACACTTACTGATGTTCTGCCACTTCCCCCACAGGAATACTTGGAGGATGTCAACTACCTGGCTGATGATGAGATGTATTCTGACTTCTACATGCCGTTCAGCTGGAGGAACAAGACCAAGCTGGGTGAGCACTGACCCTTGGTTCTTGTTTGATCCAATTGACACGTTTGTTTTACTGTGCAATGGAACTTGTGGTGTGTATGTGTGTTTGTTGGTGTGTACCTGTGTATGTGCATCCCTCAAAACACATCATCACCACGCCTAACAGAATTGGTAATGCATTAGTGGTGACAACTCTTCCCTCCCTGACAGATGAAGATGACACAGTCGATGGCACCAAAGAGAGCCAGGCACCCTCGGCAGTCCACAGCGGGCCTGGCATTACGGCACCCTCCCCACAGGTGGCTCCCAGGACGTCTCTCCCTTGCACCATCCCCAGCGCTGCCTCCCACGCCCCCATGCCTCCCAACAGCCTCCCCCTGGACACCCAGCATGCCTCACTCAGAAGGAAACAGGACGCAAGCAACCACCAGCCTCTCTACTCACCCATCCTGGAGAAGGGCGAGGTGTGTGTGTGTGTGTGTGTGTGTGTGTGTGTTTACTCAGTTGTAGTATATAGGGACTGATCTTCATTCATGTGGTTGTGTCTTGATATCTTGGTTCAGTCTTTCCTTTGCCTAACATCCACTCCTTACCTCTGCATATTA
Organism: Portunus trituberculatus; assembly: GCF_017591435.1. Lineage (NCBI taxonomy): Eukaryota > Metazoa > Arthropoda > Malacostraca > Decapoda > Portunidae > Portunus > Portunus trituberculatus. The sequence continues at coordinate 2,385,044 of NC_059271.1, read as the reverse complement.
CTTCCCTTCTACATTTTTTTATTTAGATACTTGTATTTCTGTGTGTGTGTGTGTGTGTGTGTGTGTGTGTGTGTGTGTGTGTGTGTGTGTGTGTGTGTGTGTGTGTGTGTGTTTACCCAATTGTATTTACCTAGTTGTGGTTTATTGGATAAGTCTGAGAAACTGGAGGAATAAAAACTAACCCATCACTGATTCAAGATGAAATTCTACATCATCATAAAGCAGCAGTTGTAAAGAGTAATTGCCAGTGTGTGTGTGTGTGTGTGTGTGCAGGGGACTTCTGTGTCATGGCCATGACCCTGCAGAGAGTATGTCAAGGAATTAAGTGTATAGAGAAGTATAGAGATGGTGGGGTTCATGATCATTGCACTACATAATCCTTGTCTCTGAAGTCCCCTCTCTTGAGCTCTGTCCCGGCTCCTGTAGGGCTTACAATGGGGTGGTTGATGGGTGTGGAGTGGTGCAGCACTTTGTTCCTCTGCCTCAGCTAAGTGGTGGTGGTGGTGGTACTGGTAGTGGTGGAGGACAGCTGGGCAACCGTCCTCTCTCCATCTCCATCCCGAATATGACTGACCCAACACTCACAACCAACCCTGTGACTGGCTCTCTCCACCGGCCCTCACAGGTCAGTTGCTTGCTTGCTTACTCACTCACTCACTCACTCACTTACCCATTCACTTTATCTCTCGTGTGTTTTTTTTTTTTCTTTATGAGGGAGTAAAATCATTGAGTCATCATAATACAAGGCAGTTGCTTTTCTGGACAACAAAACAAATTAATTATTTTCTTTTCACTAATGATGGTGATGATGGTGAAAGTTCTTGTTTATCATTTTTCCACTAATGGTGGTGAGAGTCATTGTTGTTGTTTATCATTCTTTTTTCTCCTTTTGCCTAACAGTGGATTAGTTTGTTCCTTTGTGGTGCAGCAGTAGATGTGTTAGCTAATCTCTCCCCTCCAAGGCCTCTTTTCTCTGAGAACCACTCTTCAAGGACTGGCCATGACAAACAAGTCCCAAGTGACCTTTTTTAAATATCTGTTCTCTTGTAGTATAAAAAAAACTTTCCTATTCACTCTGTATCTTGGCTTCCACTCAAGGCTTCCCACCCTCATCCTCAGGGGCTGACGGCTCTCTCCCTCATGAAGAAGCCTCCCTCAGAATCAGACTTTGAGCGGTACAGCGGCGGTGGCGGTGGCGAGGGGCACAACATGGAGAAGTATGCACAAGAGAACCTCAACATCCACACCCGTGGCCTGTTGAGGAAGAAAGTGCCTGTTGTGGACATGATCTCATGGACAAAGGTAGTGAAGCTTCAGCCTCAGTGTTTGTGTGTGCAGCAGATAGCTCTCCTTTGTGTATACCAGGGAAGACTTACCTGTATATTTATTCTTTTACAATTACAAAACAAATGCAGCAAGTGTTGTATATAAGTGACTTTACTATGTAGGGTTGCTTTATTCCCCCAGGACCTGATAAGGAAACCCATGCTGGCCACCCTCGACAAGTCCCTAAAGAACCAGGCCTGCGACTTGTTCCGGCTGGTTCAGATCTACATGAGTGACCGCAAACCCAAACCAGGCATGACCCTCAACTCAGTAGGCCTGGATCTGGTGAGCACCTGCTTCAACACAGAGGACCTCAGAGACGAGCTCTTTGTGCAGATCTGCCGCCAAACCACTGAGAATCATAAGAGGTATCATTATTGTTTGCACTCAAAAACATGCTTCTCCTCCTCCTCCTCCTCCTCCTCCTCCTCCTCCTCCTCCTCCTCCTCCTCCTCCTCCTCCTCCTCCTCCTCCTCCTCCTCCTCCTCCTCCTCCTCCTCCTCTTCCTCCTCCTCCTCTTCCTCTTCCTGTTTATTTAGTTTTTTTTTTTTTCTTTTTTACTAAATGCTTCAGAATTTTTTAGTTAAAGGTATATTTTTATCACATTGTTAATTAATCACCTCACTGTTTTGTGTTGCATCAAAGAAGACTACTAAAAGACAAACTTGCTGGTGTTGTGTTGCTCTGAGTGTGACGACAGCTTCCCCACCACAGGGACAGTCTGAGGAGAGGATGGGAGCTGCTGGCCATCTGCTTGGCATTCTTCCCTCCTTCAGACAAATTCAATCCTTACTTGGCTGGCTACATCTCCCGTCACTGCGACCCGGCCTTCTGCTCCATGTTTCCTGATGTTTCCAAGTGGCCCATTCACATCCAGGTGGGTTGCTGTGCTTTGTCATTATTTTTACATATTTGTTATTTGGCCAAGGGTAGAAAAATAAAGCCATTGAGAGTGCCAGTGTCTTAGTTATGGTGGTGGTGTTGACTGTGTTGAGTGTGAGTGGTGTTGGTGAGGGTGGGGAATGTTGTGAGGAGGCTGATGTGTGGTTGTGTTGCCGGTGCAGGTTGCTCACTACGCTGGTGTGTGCATGAAGCGTCTGGAGCGAACCACAGTCAACGGCAAGCGGCAGCGGCTGAAGAAACCCACGCTGGAGGAGATTGACCTGGCTCGTCTCCACATCTTCCGAGCCTCCATGTTTGGCAGCACCATTGAGGAGGTCATGGCACTGCAGAGGGACAGGTAAAGCATCAACCTGACCTTTAATCTTGAAACTGTCTGGTGCTCACCTATTAAGTCACTTGGGTTCAGGGTAACAAAAGTAGTCAGTTCAGTTCAGAGGATGCATATCTGGCACTCAGCTTCCAGTCAGTCTTGTTAGTGCGTCAGAGTCCATCCCATCCCAGACCTTCATGCTGAGGTGGTGCAATATTTCTTTCTCTCAAACTTTTGGTGAGGCAAGTGTCCCATTGACAGGTACCCCCACCGGCGCTTGCCTTGGGTTCAGACTACACTGTCAGAGGAGGTCCTGAGGCTGCAGGGGACCAACACAGAGGGCATATTTAGGGTTCCTGCTGACTTTGAGGAAGTACACACACACACACACACACACACACACACACACACACACACACACACACACACACACACACACACACACACACACACACACACACACACATTTTCATATACTTACTCTATATTGTATTGCATAGCCTGATAAGTTTATCATATACATTAATATTAATGAGGTTGGTAAAAACTGTTTGATGTAGATGAGGCATTGCAGCTCAAATTCAAGATTGGCTTTGTGAGTTGTGCTTGTTTGGTAGCTTCCAGTCAGTTATCACTACAAGAAATATTGTGATGGTGATGATGAGGAGGAGGAGGAGGAGGAGGAGGAGGAGGAGGAGGAGGAGGAGGAGGAGGAGGACGACGACGACAAGATAGTCTTAACACCAGAGTCTTCCAGAATGCCAGAATAGTGTGCACAACCTAGGATGACTCCTTCCAGGCTTCCTGAAGCTTCAAGTCATGATCAAGAGAAGTTTGAACTCTGCTCAAAAGACTCCCGGTGCCATGAAATTTTCCTGAGGTGATGGTTGGTGTCATTGCTCTTGGCAGGTACACCAGTTGAAGCAGGTGGTGGACCAGTGGGAGGTTGGTGACTGTGGTGAAGCCCACGTGTGTGCTGCACTACTCAAGCTGTGGTACCGGGAGCTGTACGAACCCCTCATCCCCGACTCCCTGTACCAGGCTGCCATCAACGCCCATGAGGATCCCCAGCAGGCAGTGGCCCTCGTCAACAACCTTCCAGAGATCAACAGGCTTGTGCTCTCCTATCTCATCAGGTGAGTGTCCCATCCTGCCCTGTAAGGAGACTCATCAGGCATTACTGCTGTGAGTCATGTGTTAAGAGAGGTGTAAGTATTGTGGAGAGCAACATGTTGATGAGATGCAGCGAGGAGGCAAGTCAAAATGATAATAGAATTTTTGGTGATGAGAGACATGAATGAGTGGAAAAGCTATGATATTTGGGTGTGGACATTAAGGCAGACATGAGTCACAGGGTGGAAAGAGCTGAGGATTGGCACCAATAAGTATGATTTGGAAAAAAAAAGATTATGTGAAGTGAAAGTGGAATAATTTTTAGTGCCATATTTTTTGCATGGGTCTGAATGTCTGTTCAGGGAAAGGGTACACTTTCTGGCACTTGAAAATGGTTTGAAGTGTGAGAGGGAATGATGGGAAGGAAAACAGGATTAGAGAGATTTATGGAATGTGACATAGTTTGTTGAAGGGAACAGATCAGCGAGTTTTGAAAAGATATGGTTGTGTTCACTGGTCCTCTTAAATTCTCAGGTTCCTACAGTACTTTGCCCAGCCAGAGATTGTGGCAGCCACCAAGATGGACGCCAGCAACCTGGCCATGGTAATGGCACCCAACTGCTTGCGCTGCACCAGCGACGACCCTCGCATCATTTACGAGAACACCCGCAAAGAAATGGCCTTCATCCGAACCCTGATACAAAACTTGGACACAGCCTTCATGGAGGGAGTGGTCTGAGGCTGGGGGGAGGGCAAGGAGCGGCCTTGCGGGGACATGAGCAGGTGACGGAGGCAGTGCAGCGGTGTGGCAACGCACACACTCAACACAAGGAGCGGCCAGAGTGTGCTCCTTAAATAGTGTGTTGGAGCTGCCCAATGTATTGGTGCTTTACTTTATTCTGCCCTTCTGGGTGTATCTTGTATTGTAAACACACACACACACACACACACACACACACACACACACACACACACACACACACACACACACACACACACACACACACACATAAAAACAAAGAAACATTGTTTTCCCCATGTATTTTTATTCCTTGTCTTTTGGTGTTTGTGGGTTGCTCTACAAGCCATTAGTGTTGCAGACAGTGTGGCGGCTCCAGTGGTGGCTGCCAGTAGTGGTAGTGGTACTGTAGTTGTAGTAGTAGTGGTATTGGGCAACCTGTTTCTTTCTCTACAGCATTTAAAGTTGCATTTATTGCTTACAGTTACAGGAAACATGTACTATGTGTTGCATAATGTTGATGAGTCTTAGTGCTTTGTTGCTGAATACTTTATTTCCAGTCAACATGTATACTGTACTATATGTCATTTTTTTTATTTTTATACAGTCACTTGTTCCAGAAATCTTCTTAAGAATGATATTAAGAGTATCCTTTTTTTCCCATTTTTTCACTCACAATTAGGAGATAACAGTTATAGTAGATATCTAATTTAAAAGCAACATTCCAAAGATTTGCAAAGTTCAACATTGGGCCAAGTTGCATTTATTGTAGGAGCTTAAGGAACCCTCCCTCCCTCCCCTCTCTCCCTCCTTCCCTGAAGGAGCAGGAGTACATGACAAAACACTTGGATCCTGCAAGCGGCTTCTGATATTCAGAGTGTCAATGTCTGCAGCGATCCAGTGAACCGATCTGCTTCCACAAAGAGGACTTGCATTGTGTTTGTTCAGACCTAATCAAAAATTGTTGATTAGTCAGTGAAGAGGAAACCTTGTGCATGGAGCCATTGCTTGTGGTGTGTTGGTGGGAAGGAACCTAGGTGTGTTGAGGGAAGAAGGAAGACAAATGGTACTGAGAAGTCCCGCCTGGACACCCCTGTTATCTAGTCCTCAACTTGTATAGAACTTTCCTGAACTCTCATGTGCCAACTCAGACAAATGAAAAACAGATCAAAGCTTCTTTGTTTGCATTTGTTACAGGCACACTAGCTTTTGTTAGGAAACTTTATATATAATTAAGATATTATTTTTTTATGCCATGTTGACCACAGCATGTAACACACACACACACACACACACACACACACACACACACACACACACACACACACACACACACACACACACACACACACACACACACACACACACACACACTTGTATGCATACAGTGCATTCTTTTCATCATGTTCAGAGAGGCTTTCACATGTATTTTCTAGATATGAAAATTGTGGAAAGCCACTTGATTGTAGCATAAATGTATTTTCCTATACTGCTTTGTTACTTGAGGATGAGTCATGATGTGGCCTTCTTGCCAAGCAGATGTGTGCTTGCTCTGTGTGCAGTGAGCTTATTGGACAGTGTTGGGTGCCCCTCCCCTCCTAGAGCATTGGCCACACCTTCTCTACATGATGCTGAACACTCTCATACTCCCATCATTCATCCATTCCTCAGCCATGTGGACTTGCCTTTACCAGCTGCTCTTTGTGTGTGTGTGTGTGTGTGTGTGTGTGTGTGTGTGTGTGTGTGTGTGTGTGTGTGTGTGTGTGTGTGCATGTGTGTGTATGAACTTGTTTCTGTACACTCAACACAGAGGTTGCATTTACCATTCAGGGATAAGCAATGTCTGAGAAATTAATAATTGTAATTTGTGAGAATTGAATGGTGGGAGCTGCTTTTTCCAGTGGTAATTTTGTGTGGCTTTCTTCAAGAAAGGCAGTCAAGATCACTGTTTCTCCAGAGCTATCAAGAATCTCAGGAATAGAGCCAGAATCTTACTGGCACTCAACAAACTACGACCACCCTCGTGTACTGTCTCACGCCCAGGAGACACACATGCTGCTAGACACTTCTGCTTCTTTGTGTTCTGTATGTGAGGCAGGTTCCTTTTGACCTCAATACATCCCATGAGATTATTCTTTTATGTATTGCAAAGAAATATTTTTAAATATAATTAAATCATTGACTTAGAAGATTGAATCTGACTGAAAGTGGATCGAAGTACGTACCATCACAGAACATTTTGTTTCTGGTGGCAAAAGCACAATCATTGTATTTCAAGCCAGATATTTTCATAGCACAACACAGGATTTCTTCATTCCCCACCCTCAACAATTCAAATGAGATGCACAACCATACTATTGAGGTACTGTGTTTGTGGTCAGGTGTGTTCCTCCCAAGTGTCTCACTGTTCAGTCTTGGCCATTGTTCTACTAACAGTTTTAAGTACTATCTTGATGGAAAAATGCTGCAAAGTGTTATACCATTTTTGCTGGATGTAGATGAAAACTGATAATCTTCTTTTCTGGTCTGTCATAAAGATTGGCATTGTGGAATGGCAGATGCAAGACCAGTGGGTGTCATGGTTTGTGGTTGTGGCAAGCAGGTGCTGTGGGAGACAGTTTATGTATCATTTTGTCAGCTTAGTGAAGTCTTAAACACCTTGGAAGCAGTTCTGTTGAATTCACTCTTGGCAATCTGAGGCTTGATTTCAGGGTTGTTGTTGTTGTTGTTGTTGTTGCTGTTGTTGACACATTAATCACTGACCCATCAACCCCATCCACCAAGACTCAAATTGTAATACACACTATTTATCTTTTATGTAACAGTGGTAGATTACTCCACAAAATATGATAGCATTCTCCATGACTTACACACATAGATACATGTCATATGTAGACTTTCCCCTTGATGGCATATGTTAGTCAGGATTCCAGACACCATCCATATGGTGAAAACATGAAGTTATATCTCAGAAAGGCTTAGTTGTGAAGTTCCTACTGAAAAGGAACATGTAGACAAGGGTTGGTTCCTTTGTTAGCTAATTGATTATTACAAGATCATCCTACTTGACCATCACTACACTAGAGTAACTCTGTCACACTATCAACACCTCCTCAAGGGTGAATGAAGAGCAGCCACCTTCACATCCCAAGCAGCATGTCATGGTGTCACTACAGGGACACAACCTGAGTGAGGATGAGGCCCACCAAGGCATCCCACAAGAACTATGACTGGAAAAAGTAGAATTATTCTGCCTAAAGTTCTTGGTCTGTGCCCATAATATTGATGATGAGAATGAGAAAATCTTCAGCTCCATCTTCTAGTCTGATGAGATAAGCTGCATTTTTTTTTTTTTTTTCAGCACATTGAAATGTAGTATAGTCAATCAGGTTATTCATTTGTTACTATTGCCTGTCATCTAAGCTGTTTATTTGAGAAAAGGCTACATGTAACTATGATATGTGCATTTATACCAGAAATTAGTAATTTAACTTGGTAGTCATCAATTCACCAGTAGTGTCTCACAGAGAGAAGAGAGATGTGATGTATGACAGGAAAGGAAAGGCAGTACAGTATCTAATGGCCACTAGATAACTGTCATGAAGAGAGGGTAAGCTGGTGTGAGGTGAGGTGATGGCAAGATTCGCCACAGCTTGGCAGAAACTGACTTAGCAAGATGACACCCACTTCATCCACCTGATGAGTTATTGGTTAAGAGAGACAGTGTTGAGTGCACAGGAACTGAACAGCTTCATTTTCCAGAACCTAGAGATAGAAAGTAAACTGTTGACTCCAATTTCTGAGAGTCTTTGCTGCAGTGGATAGATAAAGCCATCACTCGCTGGTTGGCTGCAGTGAGTGGTGGTGGTGATGGTGTTGGGAAGCTGGACTGATTCATAGCTTGTTTCAGGCAGAATGACTTGAAATGTCATTATACAGGGTACCAGTTTCATCAGAGGAATGTTTGGGCAAGAGTTCAGGTTTTGCTTCTTTGGCTGCCATGTTTGGCTATGACAAAGATGTGTACGTACATTCGTGTTGCCTTTTATTCTCACCACCCAGCTGTCACTGTGGACACTGTGGACTGTGGTGAGGGATGCATGGTGGACAGGGTGGATCTCATCGAGGCATCTCTCTTAGTGCCATCAATCCTCAACACACCAGCACAGCCTGCAGCAATGAGGCTGAGGCTTACTGTAATGGATCAGCTCAGACCAAAACTAAAATATAAGTAACAGGGAAGAAAGTGGTTAACAGACACACAGGAGAGCAAAAAAAACAATGACCATTCCTGGTGAGTCCCTCAACATAGTGATAGCAATAATATATATATATATATATATATATATATATATATATATATATATATATATATATATATATATATATATATATATATATATATATATATATATATATATATATATATTAGACCATGTTTGCCTCATTTTACATTGTGTGCCTCAAAGATTCTGAAAGCACAACATCTTGTTTTTCATGAATAGCTGTATTGAATATCCATTTTTAAGGCATTTCAGAATTTGTTTTGCTTTTGGCTTCAGCACTGGTAGCTATGCAGCAACTTTTATTTGGAACTTGTTAATTATGGAGTATTATAATTTAATTTTGATGCATTGTACAGATATTCTGATGTAATATACATTGACATTGTATAGCTGTGTTTCACAATGTTGAAAGCATTTAAAATAATTTGTATAATGTATAAATATTAAAAGCTGTATGCTAATTTTAACTAGAAAATTTAAGTTTTGTTCCTTGGCCTTCCTTTTTTCACTTTAAGCATGAGGAAACAAAGCTCAGGAGTCAGATCTCCCCACACTTGCACACCAGCACACCTGTTGGCCCTGGCAAGGTCTGCAGGACTGCATGTAACCATGTCACCTCCCACGCCACCTGAGGTGGGCCGCACCATATGCTGTGTTGCTCCCCTCTGCCCTTCATAAACACTGAATCTAACTTCTGGAGTGCAGGATAAATTTTTAGCTGGGGATGGAATCTTTGATGAGGGAAAAGCATGATAATTCTTTGGGTCTTGACTCTTGATGAATGTAGGAGCAGTGGATAATGTGAGGCGGCTTCTGGATGAATTGTGCTCATCACCACTGAGGATTACCACATAGTCACTAGAGATCTGAACCATACACAAACCTTACCATTCAAAGACTAGAAGCTTTTCCACTTGGAGTCAAGCTACCATAGTGTGTACATATAATACCAGCATGTACAGATGGCTCCCTACCTGATGAAGTAACTTTCCTTCCCTTAGTCTTACCTACAGCAATGTGTCAACTCAAGGGATTCTAATACAGTAAGCCCCAGCACTTGATGAATCTCAGCTTGGCGAAATTCACTTTTGATGGTAGGGTGGCCACGGACCACCGAGTGCACGCTTGGCGATTTGAATCCAAACTTGGCGGCCGCACAGCGAACCATGTGGCTCCCCAGTGACATCAGACCTCTCTCTAAACCTATCAGAACGTAGTGTGAGAGTCCCCTTCTGCCATTTTGTTTGTGCTACCCTTTGTTCTGCTAGTGTGGGAACGAATTCTGCTGATTTGCTGCCAACATGGCCTCTACCAGCACAACAGGTGGTACCAGTGGGGCTTAGGACAATGGTGGTGGCATCAAGAATGAAAGTGGGCGAGGGAAAAGGGTAGAAAAACGGGAGAACAGACGAGGAAAGCATCACAAATCGTATGGTGTGAGTGAAAAGGAGAAAAAGATATTATTTCAGCTCAAAAGATGGTATTTTAGGGGTCAAAAGAGGGACTTTGGCAATGATCAAAGACTGATTGAGGCATTTTTTAGGCCATTTATATGGTATAGAGAACTCATGCTTGGCAAAAATTGCATTAAGCGGTAGTTTCGCCAGACTAACTAATTCACCACGTGTGGGGGCTTACTGTTAAGCCACACCACCTTTCACATATCCACTTTATGACCACCTCCCTGTCCTCACTCCTTTCTTGTTTCCACATCTCTTGTACCTCCTTGTCACCTACATCTAGCCCCTATCCTCTCTCTCTCTCTCTCTCTCTCTCTCTCTCTCTCTCTCTCATCCATTCAGGACAGTTTATACATACAATGTAACACACACACACACACACACACACACACAGATAAGATAATTATTATTATTATCATTATTAATATTATTGTTTTTATTGATTTATTATTATTATTATTATTATTATTATTATTATTATTATTATTATTATTATCATCATTACTACTACAATTTCTATTATTACTATTATTACTACTACTACTACTACTATTAATAATAATTATAATAATATTGTTGATAATGATAATAATAATAATAATAATAATAATAATAATAATAGTAGTAGTAGTAGTAGTAGTAGTAGTATAACAGGAAGAGGAGGAGTAGCGGCAGCATCAGCAATAGTGAATGCTGCACTGTTGCAGCAGCAGCAGTAGAGGGGTAGTATCTGGCAAGGTAAAGATTCTCTTAAGCTTTTTCCTTACCTTGGTATCCAGTATCCACCACGCAGTGTTCCCACTTTCAAGGAAAGAAATTTAGAAGAAAATCTCAAGATCCAGAGAAATCGAAGGAAATCCTTTCTCTTCATTCTCCTTTATTTCTTCTTTCTTCCTCCTTCTACTACTATTAACTACACATCTAAGCCTAGAAACACAAAAACACGTAGAAATTACTATATATTAAACAAAATAATGACGAATGAGGAGGAGGGTGTTTGAAGAGACGCCAGCCCAAAGCTATGATGACGTCATCAGAATACACGGGAACAGCGGTGATTTGCCTAAATTACGTAAATAATCGTAAAAATGACCTACAGAAAAAACAAAGCCACAGCCAAATGCCTAAAGTTTATGACTCAATAGATGCTTTAACTAATATCCACAACATCAAAATATCTCCAGCCTAATTAGTTTTAAAGAATTGTATAAATTGAATTTGTTAAAAGTATGAAAAAAACATTTTCACCTACAAAACTAACTAAAACGTCCAGCCATTTTGACTTTACACTTTTTTTCAAAATATGTTAGACAATGTAAACTATCTTTTCAGGCATCCAACACTTAAATAGAACCAGAAGGGAACGAATGAAGAAAATATTATGTAAAGCAAAACACATTAAAATCTAAACTCATTAAAACTCTTGTAAAGTCGAGCCATTTTCCCTAGGCGAATATTTTAACACCTTTTACAGAGTCTGAGCTATATTTTAAGACACTCTAGAACAAGTTACACTGTGCAGCTGAAACGTAAATAAATAGAATAAAGAATTTGCATTTAACAGGACTAAACACCATTTCAAGGTTCACATATTTCACTCAATAGATTGATTTCACACTTTGATACCACAGAGGCCCAGTTATAGTTTTAAATGAAAATATCTCCAAATGGCAAATAAAAAATTTTGACCACCGTGCTGCCTCATACTTATGCCGTAAAACACTACTAAACACCACTTGTTAACCGAGCAGAGGCACAGAACACATTATTTGGATAAATTTCGAAGTTTTCACTTTCACATTGTAAAGAAAATCTAAAAATAAGTGAATGTTCTTAAAAATATCGTAAATAGATTAACGTAAGGCACTATGGAGAGTTGTGATGAAGGCAGAATGTTGTCTTGCTGCTTGCACTGGTGATTCACCCTTGTCTTGTCTTTGTTGCACTGCCAGGAATATGGCAACACTTCAGTTTTTTTTTTTTTTTTTTTTGTGTGTGTATGTGTGTGTATTAGGCATGTTTTGGGTGTGTTTGGCTGTGCTTATGACTTTTGAGTGTTTAGGGTACATACCTATATGAGAGCATGTTTTTGAGTATCTATATGGCTGTGTATGCATGAGTATATATGGGTGTGTGGCAGGATTGGAACAGTAGCTAACACTAAATACTCCCACCGCCACCACCACGAGCACCAACTCTAGTGCCGCTGAAGCATGTGTCCCACACAGAACGATGAGAGGCGAACGCCGCACGATTTGGCATGACTTGCACTTCTTGCACAATAACTGACGAATTCCATGGTTCACGACAACAGCTAGATAATCATATGACAGCTGTGAGATGGGTACACGATATTATTTAGATTATAGCAAGCATAGGACGACCATCTAACAATATACGTACTGTGTTGCTATCAATAATTTTTCACAATTCCACTGCAACGCTAGCACGATAGCCACACGGCCCACATGATAAAGAAAAGATGTTACTCGAAGGTGCATCAATAACAATATGATGTTCAACGACAACAGACAACCACAAGACGACAACTGAATTCCATCTGACAAATACAAGCACAATACGACCGTTTTTTTTTTTTTTTTTTCCAGTTCATGCCTGTGTGTTAATTGTAGACCCACATGCACATTTCCAGAGCAGCATCCACTGACATCACAGCATCGCATCCCATGCAACATGGTTCTTCCCACGTCCCTTATCTTCTTGCAGAACATGCCTGGCCACATGAACTTACCCACGCCTCCCCAGCAGGACACCGCTGGGTACTACACAGATGAATTTGAAATGAATAATCTCCTGATTGACAGCCTCAAGATTCAATTTTACTTAACCTTCTTTCTCTACATTGACCAACAAATGAAGAAGCGAGGGAGAAAGGCCTGCATGGAAGTAGTTTGTTCAGTTACGGATTGCCCAGAGGGAACACTATGGCCACTATACTACCAACTTATGCCACACCTCTGAGAATATGACCCTGATTCCTACAGAATAGATATTACCTGTGGGTCAACCATGTCTTGTTCAACTAAATATTGCAGAGAATTACAACTCGAATAAGCAGACAGGACACAAATTGCAGGAAGGTACTGGAATCAGGGCTACTTCATGGCCACAGGAGAGCATACCATTTTTGTGGTTGTCAAGTAATGCTCGGTCTATTATTTTTGTGATTCGTAGTATTATCGTTGCATTCGTGATTGTCGTGATGAGTGACCACGTGATCCTTCTATAGTTTATTGCCTTTATTTTGGTCTACACTCTTGGTATTCTTGTCATTCTCTATATCATCGTCGGAATCGTGATGACATTATAGGATAAAACGACCGCTTGTTGTAGTGTTGTTGTACCTTCATCGACTTACCATCATGTTTATTGTGTTCTTACCGTCCAAGACTCGATTTGCCCCGATATGATGTGTTATTGTTGTGGTAGGGTCGTTATGTTATCAGACCATTATCATCCAGCTTTCAGTCAGTTATTAATTGTGCCATCACCTGGATTGTCATACAGTTTTTGGAAGACGACGAATACAACGACCATGCAACGAATGCCACACGACAATCACAGGAACGTATAAGATAATTTGTAACTTTTTTTTACGGTGAATCGTGAAAAAAATAAGGGATGTGTAATATTTTTTTTCAGGAAGAATCAGAGATAAGTGTCTGTGACGGCAGTACGTGTCTATGATATAAGATTTTAATGTCTATAATAAGTATCTATTACTAAATTTATTATTAATGAAATACCACTATATACTTATACAAATTTCACATATCGATTTTATTGGATATTACAAAATCTTTCTTTTCGTGATCGTGTCCTATGGTTATCTGGTGAAGCAGTGAATATTATAATTATTGCTTCTATAGTTTTACAGCGAGTGTTTAATTGCAACTCCCGCTGGAGAAGTAAAAAAAAAAAAAAAAACGAGGTATTTGAAAGGTAGCCTAAGATATTTCTTTTATTCTCCATTTCTATCGTTACTTTTCTTGATATATGAGTATTTTTGACAATATACCAAGGTGAATTGAAAATAGATAGAGAATATATATATATATATATATATATATATATATATATATATATATATATATATATATATATATATATATATATATATATATATATATATATATATATATATATATATATATATTATATATATATATATATATATATATATATATACATACATATTTTCTGTCTTGTTATCTATCTACGAATTTATTTACTTATTTATTCATCTCCCTACCTATACATCTATCTATCTGTTTATCTATCTATCTGTCCACTTATTTATCTATCATCTAATCAAATTACCTGCTTATCTATATATCTATTTATCTCAAGAAAGGAAATACTCAGGGAATATCCTCAGTTTGCTCGCAGACTGTAGGATGTCTTAGGCAATAAGGTGTGCAATATGTGTATTTATTTATTGAAATACTTGTATTCTTGTTGTGTATACTGTCCAGAGTTATTTTTGTGATACTTTAACCTTAAGTCTTTGCCCAGGGGTGGGTGGCTAGGCCCATCCTCCTCCTTTGTTGTAATTATTAATTAATTCAACAATAAATGTATCAATCGATCAATTAATCTTTCTATTTATTTATCTTCACACAGGCATGCAATATCAATAAACTGGCATGGATGGGTGGTGTTGTGTGTCACGGCGTGGATGTGAGGGAAGGGTATGGCTGGGTTGAGTGCAAGACTTGACCAGATTCTCAATTTTTCATCTCTTAAATTCTCTGGTGTACACTCCTGAACTCCCTGCCTACTTCTGTATTTCCCTTATCTTTTATTAAGATAAACTATATAGTCATCCTTTTACATTAGAGATATACAAAAACCGTAACAAAAATAAATAACATGATAATAAGCTTCATAATCAGCTACACACACACACACACACACACACACACACTCTCTCTCTCTCTCTCTCTCTCTCTCTCTCTCTCTCTCTCTCTCTCTCAGTCATTAGTTCATCTTTATAAAACACAATTCCTTAACTATTATGAATATTTAAGCGTCTTTGTTTAATATAAAGAACCCATGCACTTATGAATATATACATGAACACTGGGTAAATTATGTCCTTTTAAATCCCGCCATTTTAAAATAATAATAAAATAAATCAGAGGCAATATTTTTAAACATACCACTTGTCAGTATTCTCGTACCCAGTAAACACCTGTGAACATTTGTGCTACATGTAAAATAAGAGAACGTGCCTGAAAAATGAGATGTCCTTTTAAATCCCGCCATTTTTCAGTAATAACCAAATAAATCGTAAAAAATCTTTTTAAACATACCACTTCTCAGTATTCTTGTACCCAATAAAAACTCTCTGAACATTTGTGCTACATGTAAAAGAGAACGTGCCTGAAAATTAGATGTCCTTTTAAATCCCGCCATTTTTAAAGTTCCCATGTTTACAAACACCAAAAGCGCGGGAAAGTAGTCCAGCAGCTGGGGACGTGAAGTGGCCAAAACTCCTCGTAAAGGTAATCTAATGGTGCTGGGAGGACCTACACGTTATTGTATGAAGAAGAATGAAAGGCAGAGTGGTGTTCATTGCATATTAGGAGTGAGAGGTGAGGAGAGAGAGGGAGAGGGGAGAGGAAGGAAGTCCCGCCTCCACTACCACCAGTTCTAGTTTCCGAGCAACAAGTGGAGGGTTTTCACCAGGCCATACCCAGGTGTGTGACGGGCGTGCCATTGGTAAGGAAGTCAAGAGGAGGTAGAGAGACAGGAGAGAAGCCAACTCCCTGCCTGGAATATCGTCAGTGTAGTAACTTTTGAGCTAATCTGTGTTTGTTTGCATCGCCTCGTCTTTAAAGGGTACGGAGGTGACTGTTTTGAGTCATGTTTGTAAAAGTAGATTTATTTATTTTTTTTCGCCAACTCCCTGCCTGGAATATCGTCAGTATAGTAACTTTTGAGCTAATTTGTGTTACTTTGCATTGCCTCGTCTTTAAAGGGTACAGAGGTGACAGTGTTTTGAGTCATGTTTTGTAAAAGTAGACTTCTTTATTCGGACCAGTGGGAATTTAGTAACTCTCGCTGTAAACGTGCACATTCTGGTCTATAGAACTGATTAACTAGTGGATGGGATGTGCCAGTCCTGTAGTCTTTCTACTTTACTTTTATTTTTATTTATTTTTTACTTGTAGATAAGGTTTCAGGCCCTGCTCAGCTACCATGAAAGCAGCTCTCCACAATGCCATCGACTCGTAAAACAGCTAACAATGGAACTCATACTGGATGCTCTTGTTTATCATGTTGTAAGATAGAGTGAACAAATACTAAAGTGGCTCCTGGGTCTCAGTTTGAATGGTGTCCCAGGGAATGCATGGTTGTCAGATCATGAGGAAAACCTTGAGCTGTCCTTGTAATAAGTGCATTGATCAACAGAAAGCAAGTATTATTCACATAAAATCAATTAACGTTATCAATAGGCTACAATGTGTTTTAAATCCTGGAGCCATTTTACAGTAGACAGACTATAGCCAGGGGTGTTACTCATTATGTGTCTGTTATTGGTAGGTGAGTAAACTAGACATTACCTTCAGTAAACAGATAAATAAGTCAAGTTATAGAATAGTATGTGAATTAGATAAAGAAGTGCATCAGTAAATGGTGAGTAGGTAAATGTGTACCAGAGCAAATGAAGAAGTAAATCAGCAAATGAAGACATGTGAATTAAACATCACCAGTAAATATCTAGGAAGTAAAATAGTAAACATGACACATCCATCAATCACCAAGTAACTAAACAAATGACTAAATAAATTAAACATCACCAAAAATGAACAAGTCCAGGTAATTCCACATGAATATAATCCCCCCAGGAAGGTAATGTCAATGTGTGTCTCTCTCCCCCAGAAAGGTGCATAGTGTTTGTGTGTGTGGTGACAGACTGACAGTACCTGCAAGATGATGATGCTGCGGCCACAAGACCTCTCGGAGTATGAGTTACTCCGGGAACAGAATATACAGAAGAGACAACACCTGGTGAGGATCAATGCCACTTTGATTCTAGTATAGCTTGTTCTTTTATGTATGGTTCTAGTATTGGTTGTTCTCTTATTTGTGATTCTAGTATAGGTTGTTCTCTCAAGTGTTATTCTAGTGTAGGTTGTTCTCTTATGTATGATTTTTAGTATTGGTTGTTCTCTTATGTGTGTGATTCTAGTGTAGGTTGTTCTTTTATGTATGGTTCTAGTATTGGTTGTTCTCTTATATACATGATTCTAGTGTAGGTGTAACTTGTAGTGTTGCTTTCCTGGCACCTCAAGGATGTCCTCTGAAAGTGTGAAGTAGTGGTGCTGGTTCAGACTTTGCATTTGAGATCTGCTGTACTTCACATGTGTTATTCTGGTCAGCTTTGAAAGGATTGATCTCTCTGCACTGACAGTCTCTTCTGATGAACCTCCTACTTCTAATCTCCCTGAACTGACTCTCCTTTCTTTGCATGTCATTGGTGATGGTTGACTCTATGTATCCTTGCACCAGGTTGTATTGGTGTCTCACTAATACATGCCCTTCCCAGAGTAAACGTGATATTACCTGTGTTTTGTAATATATAAACTTGGATTCATTTTCAATATTTCAACATTTTTTTGCCTGGGATGTAGTTTGGTTGCTGTTCTCAAAGCTGGGAGTCTGAATGTGGGTTACCAAATTACAGATATGTATAAATGTGATCTTAAAGATTTATATGATACAGATGTACTTATTTAGAGAAGGATGTCCATGTATTACTGGTGCATTGTTAAACCAGTGACTGCCTTTTTTTAAATCATATGGACTGACATGTTATTTTCTGTTTCTTTGTCTGCTAGCCTATCTGTTTGTCAGACTCTTTACTGTATTTGCCCATTTATAATATATCTGTGTAATAACTCTTTTCTTTGGCAATAATTATTTTCATTTTTCTATTTTGTGGATGACTTTCACTGTTAGACACTCACATTAAATATAGAAAAATAAAACTGAATATCACAATACAATATAGTGTTAGAAATTAATAAGAACACAAGCCATTATTGAAGTGAGATAATCATTTTGTTCCTGTTCACCAGATGGCAGCTCTTATGAGAGACTTCCAGGAGTTCAAGTCTTCAGTGGCTCCACCAAAGCCCGTCATGAAGGAAGTGAAGGAACCCAACAAAGAGCAGCAGCAGCAGCGGCGGCTCAGTGGTTGTGCCCCCCGGCGACGCAGCAGTAGGAATAGCAGGTTCCAGCCGTATCACTCCCCCCCAAGGACCAGGTAGGTGGGGCAGCAGTGGAAACATTAAGGCTTGCAGCATCATTATTATCATCATCTCACCACCATCAATTTCATCACTATTTTCTGTGTATAAGTTATCCTTTGTTGCATTTCTGACTTTGTTGCTTTGTTACTTGTGCTTTTTGGATGAAATGTGAAATGTACAGGAGAGAGTAGAAGAAAGCAGCAAACTTAGTATTAATTCTGCCTTCAGTCCTGCTTGACACACACACACACACACACACACACACACACACACACACACACACACACACACACACACACACACACACACACACACACACACACACACACACACACACACACACACACAGAGTTCCAGCAAGAACATGATGCTAAAAGAAAAACTAAAAACATGTTACATTCCAGCACAGGTCAGAGTTCCCCATTTATTCTCTGTAGCCATTCAGATCATTTCATCTGATGAGTGAACTTCTTTACTTGTTGTGTCATTGTTTCAAAGCTCCCATGCCTCTTGCCTTGATTGGTTGCTCTGACACGTTGTCTTCCCCAGAGGACGACGGCAAGCTGCCAACAGTGCACAGTCGGAGTGGGAGCGTCTCATTCAGGATGACGATGCAAACCCTTATTGGGTTCCCATAGACGAGGACGACCCCGAGGAGGAGGAGAAGGAACCCCAGCCTCTCTATGTCAAGTTTCACTTCACTCTGTGCCAACGGACTTCAGACGGCGACTCAGACAAAGGGGAGGAAGAATCAGAGGATGAGATAGAGTGTTTTGTGGAGGTTTGTCCTTCTTACAGCAAGATGTGATTTTGTCTGTCTCATCATTGCTGTGCATTACTTTCATGCTCTTGTGTAGAAGTATGGCAGCCCAGTGGCCGCTACTGCTTGAGTGGTTGGCTGCATAGTTGGCCCCAAGGCACAGGATGTAGAGTGTTTCCTTTGTAGTGTTAGGGGCTACTCTACCAGTTAGCTGTCAAATAATTTAGATACTGGCATAAATCTCACTGTTGTCACAGTTGCCCTTGTATGTCTCCAAGGCATCTTGTGGTGGACTGGTCAGCACTGGTCTGGCCTGTGGAATCCATCACAGTTAACCTTGTCAAGTTGTTAGGAACAGTATAAGATGTAGATAGATAGATAAACAAATGATCAAAATTTCTGTCAGATCATACATCAAATCATGGTGCTCTATTTACTTTAG
This sequence comes from Portunus trituberculatus, assembly GCF_017591435.1. NCBI lineage: Eukaryota > Metazoa > Arthropoda > Malacostraca > Decapoda > Portunidae > Portunus > Portunus trituberculatus. The sequence continues at coordinate 2,365,423 of NC_059271.1, read as the reverse complement.
ACATGAAGAATTACTGGGTTGCCAATATAGTGTTCATAGGGAACAGGATAGTATTAGTAGTTCATTATTTTTCAATTCAATGATATAAATATGATCTTTTGTTGAACATTGAGTGACAAAGCAGCATGAATGGTGATGCAAGATGGTGATGAGGGTTGTGGCTCACCTGTCATGTTCACTGGGCAGGACATGGACGTGACCAAGATGAGGCCGGCAGACCAGTATGACTCACTGTACAGCTGTGGCGTGAGGCAGCAGAGCAGGCGCAGCAGTGAAGGTGCAGGGAGTGGCGGCCGGCGGAAAGGAAACCTCAGCTTTGACCCAAATGTGAATATAGTGATGCCCGAGGACATCACTCCAGCGGCCCTGAGGAACGTGGCGGAGCGAAGTGGAGGGAAGGTGTACAACGCCTACGTAGGAACCACCTGTCACCAGTGCAGGTGTGTGGTGGTGTGGGTGGGGACAGATTAACCCCTTCAGTACTGGGTTGCATTTTTTACCATGAGTTTGAATATGATTAGATTATTTTTTTTACATTAAGAAGGCTTTATTGAGGTCAGAAGATTAATGGCCAGAATCTTCATTGTTTTAATCTTTACATAAGTTTCTGAAGCAGTATAGAATCACCAAAATAATAAGCAGAATGAGTAAGGAAATGCATCATAGCAGTGAAGAGGTTGAGAGTAAACTGAAATGTTTGATAAGGCAAAAGCTTTAAGTGTTCGGGTATGAGAAGGAATTTGTGGAGTGTAAAAATGAAGGAGTACAGTGAAATTGTTTGGTGTAGGTATGACAAGAACAGCGATTTAATAGAGTACAGGTAACTCAATTTACAAGATAGATGCATTCCAAGAGGCATTGCGTATATCAAAATTCGCGTAAAACAAACATTCTCATAAGAAACAATAGATAATAGCGGGGATGCGGGATGTGCTCCAAAAAAATTCTTACAAAATACTTTATTTATCTGGCTCAATTAACATAGTTTTATTATTTACCATTCTAAATACTACTAGAAGTGTATTTAAAGTAAAGGGAAAAGCAAAAAATAATAAGAGAAAACAACAAAACAAAGAATATGTAAACACAACACTCACTGCATCACTGTCTTCACCACTCACACCACAGTCACTCACCATCTTCCTCTGAGCTTTTCCACTTTATCAAAAATTCACTTATCAAAAATAACCCCACAGTATAAAAGTAAACACTAGTAAAAAGATAAACGCAGGACGCCAATGTCTACACCCCTCACAAGCACTCACCGTCACTGTCCACTCTCTGGCATGCAGTTTGAAATTGCGTCTGGCGCTCAGTTTAAATATGTGGTTGGGCCAAATCGCGTATAAGCAAACTGATCGCGCAAATTTAATTAATTATAAACGTGTAAATTAAACACGCGTAAATCAAGAGTTACCTGTACACTTAGGATATCAATAAAATCTGTGCATTACTGCCAAGAAGGAGAAAGAAAGTTTCAGTCAGTGTTAAAAAAAGTAGCTAAAGTAGTTACAATTTGAACCACTAGATGAGAATAAATAACCTGTACCAGAGAGCAAGGTGAGCAGGTTGAAGGGGCCACCAATCAAACCACTCTTCCTGACACTTACAGGCAAAAGACTATAGACACCAAGACAGTGTGTCGCTCTGGAGACTGTTCAGGCGTACGGGGGATGTTCTGCGGCCCCTGCCTCAAGAACCGCTACGGGGAGGAGGTGAAGGAGGCGCTGCTTGATCCGGTGAGTGTGTTGGGAGAGGCTGCTTTGGGGTGACTTTTTTTTTTTTTTTTTTTCTATGTAAGAGGGAAACTAAGCAAGGGCAAAAAAAAAAAAAAAAAATATTCCTGAAATGCTTAGGGTACAGTGGCAGGTTTCTTTCTTCTTTTTTTTTTTTTATATACGAGGGGAAATCTGGGGCAACAAAAAGTGGTTAAACAAAAAGATCCACTTAGATGCCAGTCACTGAGCAGAGTTAGCCAGCCAAAAAGAAAGGGATAAATGTCCTGAAACCACCTCCTCCTCCCTCTTAAATGAGTTCAGGACATGGGAAGATGGAAATACAGATGCAGGCAGAGAGCTCCGGAGTTTTTGATCCAGTCGTTTTCATGCTTACATTGAAGATTTGCTGGCTATGAGTTTGTTTGAGAGAATTTGAGTTTCGTTTTCTCCTCTTCCCTCTTAAATGAGTTCAGGTCATGGGAAGATGAAAATATGTACAGAAGCAGGCAGGGAGATCCATAGTTTTTGATGGTTACCTTCAAGATTGGCATATGAGTTTGTTTTAGAGAATTTGAGTTTCCTTTTTATAGAGAATTGATGGAAAGACAGTAATATATGTTGAGTTAAGAAGTACATGGAGTAAAATTACTTTCAGATAGGTAATGTTCTTCGTTAATTGTTCATATATTCAATAGATAAATTTTGTTTAATGCATCTTGTTTCCTTCACTGTTCCTCTAAGCTTTTTTGCCTTCAACTTAACTCTTCTCTTCTTATAAACATCTTTTTTCCTGATATATCCTCTCTCTCTCTCTCTCTCTCTCTCTCTCTCTCTCTCTCTCTCTCTCTCTCTCTCTCTCTCTCTCTCTCTCTCTCTCTTCTCTCTCTCTCTCTCTCTCTCTCTCTCTCTCTCTCTTCTCTTTTATTTCACTCTTTCACTTTCTCCATGTGTCCTTATATCCCTGCAAGCCTCCTCTCCCCTGTTTGAACCCCACTCTGCCTTGACAGCGATGGATGTGCCCCCCCTGCCGTGGCCTGTGCAACTGCTCCATCTGCCGTAACAGGAGTGGGAAGGGCGCCACAGGGATCCTCATTAACATTGCCAGGGCGCGTGGCTTTGACAACGTGAAGGATTACCTGGAGAGCCTTATCAAGTAGTGAGCCTCTCGTGTCTTGTTATGTCAGTTCATATTTCTACTTTTGTTTTATTCTTTTATTAAATTTATCAGAAGTTTCAAGTGCCATGTTGTGGTAAGGAAGGAAGGAAGAGTTGGTGGCTACTAAGAGTATATTGTGATTAGGTGTTTATTTGTGTTTTTTTTTTTTTTTTTTTATTTTAATCTTCAAAGTGAGTTTTTTTTTTCAATCATGTGGGTTTGTAAGAGAAATGAAAAGGTTCTGTTTTAGTTGACGCTGCTCTGATTGGAGAAAATTCATAGTTTTCTGTGTAATTTGTTGAAGAGTTCAGTACTGTCGTTAGGATGTGGAACCTGGAAGTGAATTGCAGCTTTTGAACAGAGGAAGAACTGGATTTTATAGTAACCAAGGGATACGGACATGCAACCTCTGTGGGGTATAATGGTGTGTGTTGGCTAATCTTGGCAGGTGAAGGAGGAGGACATTAGCTTGGTAAAGTACACATAGATTAGGTATATTGGAAGGATGTACAATGTGTTAGATAATCTTGGGAAGTGAAGAAGGAGGGACATTAGCTTAGTAAAGGACACAGAGATTACAAATATTGGAAGGAAGTGCAGTGTGTGTGGAACCTTTCAGAATTGTAATGATTTAGTGAAGTGAAAGCTAGAGTATGGTGAAGGCTGAATAAACACTTAATGAAGAGTACATATGAAGAGAAGAAGAGCCCTTGGACATGCACACATACAGGTCAGTAACACACTGCCACTCATAACATACAGGAAGGTGGATGCTAGAGGGGTCAAGATAGCAATTAATCAGCATAGGTATTAGTGACAAGTGTTTCCTCCCAGCCCTTCCTGGTGGTCAGACTGAGGCCACCACGACCTACACCTCATTTATTCACCTTTGTTTGGCATATCCTGTGTGTTTATGTGTGTGTATAAAGATTGTCAACCATGGGAGATGATGTGGACCTTCTGGTCTGGTCTGTGGGGCTTGTTTGGCCTGCCATACACTCATTTTTATCATGCCAGCCATACCATATCACAGCCATCTCTCATTTCAGTCATTTTAGGTAATTTAGTTTTATCCCATAGTACATTTACATAGTACATGATGTCAGTGATACTTCTATCCCTTCATGTAATGACCCTTTCACCTCCATTCCTACTGTTTTTCTCTCCGACATATCTCTCTTTTCTGTCTGTCAGTTCATCCTTTCATGCTTTTACAGGACTGAAAATCTAGCCATTACAATTTTCAGTTCAGTTCAGGTTCACTGCCTTGGGACAGACATCATCACTGCACTTCTTGTCTCTTGTGTGTCTTCATCTTTAATATCTTGGAAAGTGTTGAATGATTTTACTTTTTAGTTGATTGATTATTTAGAAATACTGTACTGTAAACAGTTTTCTTTTATTACATAAAGGCCTTAATAATGATAATCAATAATTGTAGTGTTCATGTTGTCTGAAGTGGTTGTTGACTGTATGGGTGAGAGTCACTTTAACACACTCTGGAAAGGAGCAAGTGTTGCCAACACTTCAAAACCTGAAAAAGGATTGTAAGAGATTGTTATAGTTTATAGTGAGTGTGAGGCATGTTGGGTATTTCTTTATTTTCACTAAATGTATCCCATAGAATTTTAGTGTAGCTATTGATTAGATGTCCCATGGAAATGGCTTTAATTAATTCCATTAAGAATATAGACATTGTCATGTCTCAGCATGTGATAGAAATCGTCAACAGTTTTTAGTGTATATATTGTTGATTTATTAATTTTTGTGTAATAAAGACATCATTTTACAATTATATGATTTTTATCAGTAATGTTATTTTCTTTATTGAACACTTCAAGTTAAGAACTCCACACATATAAAGGAAATGTTATTATTTGTATCCAGACAGGTTCTTTTTTGTGCATCTGAGTGACACGTGTACACACTGCATGAATAGCTAGGTAGAGTTCAGTAGTACGTACCTCACTGTGATGCAGAGAAACAAGAGACTTGGCTGTACATTTTTGGTTGCAACCTGTAGCCAGTACTATAGATTTGTAAATGCTGGCTGAATGCTCAGGGCTGTTGTTCTTAGCTAGAGGATCTGTATACTTGCTATTTATCTGATCACTTTGGGTGTTTAATTGATTCTTATATGAATGGTTGCATGAGGGAGAGGAAACCTAATGAGGAAAGTGTTGGTGGAGGATTTAGCTGGTATAGGAGTGGGATGGGCTGTGACAGCACTTACAGATGACAGCCTTACTATTGGAGAGTGAAAAGTAAATCCAGAGAGTAAGTTCGAAAGGTATGTCAAGAAAAATGCAGCAAGATGGTAATGTTTGAAAGATTTTAGGAAGGGTGAGTGTTTAAACTTCAGCCAAGTGTGTGGTGGTTATGAGAAGAGAGAAAATAGAGGAAGTAAGTAAATTTAAATATCTAGGAACAGTGCTATGTAGAGAGAGAGAGAGATTTGTCTACGAGTTTTGGAGAGAAATTTAACTATTGGTCAGACGGTGGACATGTACTATTACTCAATGATCAGGTGTGTGTTGAAGAAATTAAAATGAAACACCAGAGAGGGCGAGTGGAGTGGCAAAATATAAGTCCAGGAGCAACGAAAGTAAGCATGTGATGTAAATTTACGTAGTTTATATTGATGGCGAGGGTAAATCAAGGAAACTATTACGTACTATATAATTTCCTAGTGCGATGCTGTGGATACTATCTCAAACTTCGCAGATTGACCTAGGCAGATAGTCGGCTTACGCTAGAGATATTATTTTGGTTTAGTCTGAATAACGAAAAAAAGGTTCTATCTACTTTTCTTTATTACATTTCGATCAGTGAAACCATAACCATTAACTTGAGTATCGCGGTTAATGCATCGGGGCGTTCTCATTTCCTCAAAACTTAATATAAAACTTTGTACAGGTTTTTCGGCTTAGTTTTAATGACGAAAAACTTTTGTATATAATTTAAACCAAACTGCAAGAGGAAAAGTGAATAATGAATGAAAACAAGAAGAGTAATAAGAAATTAACCCCGCGGTCTCTGGTGGCGGGAAGGCGAGACGGAGGGCTGTGTGGCGGCTGTGGTGGATGCGGTGTAGTAGATCTTTGTTTTGGTGCGAATATTGACATTTTTACAGAGGCCATGGCTAAGCAAATGTCCATATCCTCATTCTTCACCAAGTCCCCGGGGCCGGGCAAGACCAAGGAGCAAGGGTCACCAAAGGGGAACGTGAAGCTGAGAGGGAAAGGTGAGTGAAGGAATGCATGGCTGCCCACCCACTGCCGCGCCACCTCACCACTCGCCCTGTCACCATCACCCTCCCCTGCCTCCACGCTGGGTATCGGCAGTAAGCGAGGAAATGTCACCAGGAAGCTTTGTGGTGGAGTATTGATTAGTATTAATAGTGGTTAGTGAATGATTGGTGAGTGAGTGATGGGAGTCTTCGCGCCGCCTAGGTCACCAGCAGGATAGGAAGTGGTTCAGTAGTTTGTATGTGGTGATGCAAGGCTAATGACAACCAGGTGGTGCATAGCTTGTGTTAGTAAGTGGTGGACTTTAATTAACTCGTACAATCTCTTATCATGTATGATTACCACGTAATTGTCGACTCAATGTGCCTCTCAAGGATTTACATTCAGGCCACTCTGCCCCCTGTACCGCTGCCCCCACGTCAAGGTAGGGCGGATCGACTTGTGGCTGAGGGCTGAGTTGATGTGCCCGAAATGATAAAAATGTATTGGCACTGCTTAAAGAAATGGCATAACCGCGGCAGTCCAAATGTTATATTATGAATTAAGGTACTGGTAAAAATACAGAATAGGACCTCCCCCCTTTTCCTCCATCCCTCCCTCCAACCTGCCCCAACAAGCTTAGGGGATTGTGGGGAATCAGGGGTTTCAGGGGGGGAGCCAAAAGAGGTGAGATATGGCGATCCGAAAAAAAAAAAAAATTTAAGGACAAAAACAGCTGTTTTTTATAAGGAAAAATTTGGAAAATGTAAAAATTCATGGATAATTTTTGCTGAAATTAGCCTAACGTAACATAATAACATGCTAGCTGGGGAACTGCGCCCCCAAGACCCCCCTAAACTATCCTAACTTTACCTAACCTAACCTGACCTTACCAGAAAAAATTATGAATTTAAAAATTCATGGATAATTTTTGCTGAAATTACCCTAACCTAACATAAACTGTTAGCTGGGGGGCTATGTCCTAAATGATCCTAACCTAACCTAACCTTACCACGAACACTAACCCATCCTAACCAAAATGCAAACACTAACCTGCAGAATCTAAGTCCACAGTGGTTTGGTTTCTGGTATTTTTGGTTAGTGTTTGTATTTTGGTTAGGCTGGGTAAGTGTTTGTGGTAAGGTTAATTTAGGTTAGGTAAGGTTAGGATAGTTTAGGTGGAGGTTAGAAAAGCAATGGGCCCAGATGGAGTGTCAGGATGGACACTGAGAGAATGTAGAGAACAGCTGGCGGAACCAATTTTGAATGTGATCAACAGCTCTTTGATGGAAGGGAAAGTATTAAGGGAATGGAAAACAGCAAATGTAGTGCCTATGTATAAAGGAGGAAAAAAGACCTGAGCTCTGAAATTATAGGCGAAGTGTCACTGACTAGTGTTGTGGGAAAGCTCTGCAAAATTGTAATTAAGGAAAATTGGTTGGAATATCTGGAGGAAAATTAAATTACAATAACTGATAATTTGATTTCAGAAAAGAAAGATCATGTATAACAAATTTACTAAGTTTTTATACAAGATGAGGTACAAGGAAGAGATGGATGAGTCTACACAGTGTATTTGAATATTAGAAAGGCTTTTGACAGAGTATCACATAAAAGACTTAGAAAATAGAACACATAAGAGGAATACAAGAAAATATCTTTTGAATGGGTGAAGGACTACTTAAAGGAAAGAGAAATGAAGACTGTGGTAAGAGACACCCCCATCAAGCTGGAGCACTGTACAGGGCCGAAGTTACCTTTGGCTGAAATTATTTGTATCTGTGTATGTCTGTTAAGTGCACTTAGCTTTATAGACGGTATCAGCAAACTGGCATACTGGCAAACCATCTATAAACCTCTTCCTTCCTTCCTTCCTTCCTTCCTTCCTTCCTTCCTTCCTTCCTTCCTTCCTTCCTTCCTTCCTTCCTTCCTTCCTTCCTTCCTTCCTTCCTTTCCTTCTTTCTTCCCTTCCCTTCCCTTCCCTTCCCCTCCCCTCCCCTTTCTTTCTTTCTTTCTTTTTTTCTTTCTTTCTTTCTTTCTTTCTTTCTTTCCTCCCTTCCCTTCCCTTCTCCTCCCCCCCCTCCCTCCCCTCCCTTCCCCTCCCTCTATTACAGCTTCCTTTCCACAGAGTTCCAGTTGATGGACCTGGTATGGGCCAAGCTGGAGGGTCATCCGTGGTGGCCGGCGCTGGTGTGCAACAGTCCCGGGGAGAACACCTTCATGCGCCGCAACCAGATCCACGTACAGTTCTTTGATAGGCCCCCCACACGCGGCTGGGTGAAGGATGGGTGAGTGGGGATGCTGTTGGGGACTGTGGGTTGGGTGTGGTGGTGGACTGTGGGGTGGGTTGGTGTGGTGTCTTATGTGAGGCTGTGACTGTGGGTTGTGTTATTAGGCTCAGAAGTATTGGATGGCTTTATTTTTTATATTTTGCTGCTCATAACTGATACTGAGGGTGGCGTGCTCATTGCTCCTCTCTTACAATCTTCTTTTCTCTCCTTTCCTCTCCTCTTCTCTCCTCTCCCCACTGACAGCCTGGTGAAGCTTTATGGACCAGCGGGTGAGACAGGCGTGCCCTCCTACCGTGACGCTACGTGGGTGGAGGCAGTAAAGGATGCAGGGGAGGCGGAGAAGCTGCCTAGGGAAGACCGGTCAGTGCTGCTGGTGGACATGTTGCCTTCCGATGATGAGGACTTGCTGGAGGCCATGGAAGAGGTGGAGAATGGTATGTGTATTTGAGAGAGAGAGTGGCCCATATTTAGAAATGCTTAGCTCTCTCACCACAACTATTTTCCAAGGCCACACAGATGATTAGTGGGGCTTTCAAGAATGTTTCTGCAGTTATCAGGATAGAAATCTTGTCACTCAGCCTCTAAAACTGTAAAACCATCTTAAAAAACGCTCTGCCCTCTCACCACAAGCATTTTCCAAGGCCACAGAGATGATTAGCAGGGTTTTCAAGAGTGTTTCTCCAGTTATTAGGGTAGAAATCTTGTCACTCTGCCTCTAGAACTGTAAAGATACCCTAAAAGACTTGTGTAAATTTTAATTAAACCCTCCTGAAATATTGAGTGTCAAGTACAGAAAGGTTTGAGAATACGGACCAGAGAGAGAGAGAGAGAGAGAGAGGGAGAGAGGGAGGCAGGTGTGTGTGTGTGTATGTATGTATATGTGTTGTGTATGTGTGCACTCTTATTTTTAGTTGTTTAGTGGTATATAGTTTTAGTATGGATGTATCTTTGCTCTTAGTTTGGTCTCTTGTATTTTGTTCCCTCATTTAGACTATACTTCATTATCCTCCTCTTTTTTTTTTTTGATCTGAATGGCTACAGAATCTCAATTTATGTAGATATTGTTTCATGTGTACCTCTCTTTCTGACTTATTCTTTTTAATTCATATGTTCTTTGTGTGTGTGTGTGTGTGTGTGTGTGTGTGTGTGTGTGTGTGTGTGTGTGTGTGTGTGTGTGTGTGTGTGTAATTCACCTCGATCGCCTGCTGGTCATCCAGCCAGTCTTCCCCATTACGGAGCAAGCTCAGAGCTCATAGACCAGTCTTCGGGTAGGACTGAGACCACATCACACACAACACACACCGGGAAAGCGAGGCCACAACCCCTCGAGTTACATCCCATACCTATTTACTGCTAGGTGAACAGGGGCCAAACATTAAGAGGCTTGCCCATTTGCCTCGCCGCTTTCTGGGACTCGAACCCGGGCCTCTCGATTGTGAGTCGAGCGTGCTAACCACTACACTACGCAGTGTGTGTGTGTGTGTGTGTGTGTGTGTGTGTGTGTGTGTGTGTGTGTGTGTGTGTGTGTGTGTGTGTGTGTGTGTGTGTATTTTCTCATTTGGTCTCTTATTAGTAACTTGTTCCACTTTGATCATGTTCTCATCTTAACCCCTTCAATACTGGGTACATTTTTACCTTGAGTTTTGTCTGTGATTAGATTATTTTATTGACATTAGGAAGGGTCTATGGTGGTCAGAAGATTAATGGCCAGAGTCTTCACTATTTTAATCTCCACATAAGTTTCTGAAGCTGTGTAAAATCACCAAATAGTAACCAGAATATGAAACTGCACCTGGGTAGTGAAGGATTTAACACCTTTTAGTAGAGTGAAGTGAAGATGAGTGACATACATGAGTGACATTCTCGTTGCACCCTTCAGACAGTGACAAGAGCAAGGAGAACGTGGCGGTGAGTGGCACAAAGAACGGTCACAGCAGCCAGCCATCTAAGGGGGAGCCCAAGCCCAAGCGACGCAGAATTATCCTCCACTCAGACAGCGAGTCAGAGGACGACTACAAACCGCCGGGTGAGCTGGCGGACAGAGCTAAACACACACGCACACACACACACACACACACACACACACACACACACACACACACACACACACACACACACACACACACACACACACACACACACACACACACACTCTGTAACTAATGACCCTGTTGTGCATTGAAAACACTCATTACATTATATCGCAGTGTTATGTTATAGTGACCAGTCTCTCACCATTGCCCCCAAGATGAGTCCGGGGAGAGCGACGACTCGGCCAGCTCCGGGGTGGATGAGGCACAGGTGTCTGAGCCAGAGAGTGAGTTGGAAGTGGATTCGCCGGTCAAGGTAAGTCACTTTTGGTCACATCTTTTTTGTATTTCATTTATTTTGTTTTATTTTATTTTACTTTTACTTTACTTTACTTTACTTGTTTATTTATTTATTTATATATTTATTTTTTGGTGAAGAATAGTGGGCCAAGAAAACTCACCTAAGGATCAGTTCTGTCACCAACTTGCAGTCTATTACTGCTTTATGATCTTGTGTCAACTCTGGCCATTATTGTAGCAACACTTACCTTTTCACTGTCATCGTAACACCATCACTACTTTATTTACTGAGAATATTAGAAGAGAGAGAGAGAGTGTGTGTGTGTGTGTGTGTGTGTGTGTGTGTGTGTGTGTGTGTGTGTGTGTGTGTGTGTTGGTTGGTTCTAGGTAACTGAATCATTATCTTTGTGCTTGCAGGAACCCCAAACCAAGCGTAGGAAAGCTGAACCCCTCAAGACTCGCAACCTGAACTCCTCCCTCTCCTCGCCTCGCAGCGCCTCCTCTCCCTCCTCCAAGGTGTCCAGCGGGGTGAAGGCGAAGCTGGCTGTCTTTGCTGCCAAGGAGGTGAGGTGTGCTTCTGTGTGTGTTGTCTTACTCTGCTGAACACTGCCTTTAGGATTATAGTGATTTTTGTGCCTGTTTAATTTCTTCTCATTTTTTTTCCTTCCTTCTTAATTTTTATTCACTTTACTTCCTTATTTCTCTGTTCTTTATTTGTGCCCCTTATTCCTCCTTCATACATTTTTTTTTCTTCTTTATGTCTTCGTGGTGTGTCTTGTCTTAACAACAAACTCATCCTCATAAGCATTTTTTTTTTTTACAAGCCTTTCCTTCTGATTGATTTATTGTACTGATTTCAACTTTTCTTCCTCTTCTCTCATTTCCTATTTTCTACATTCTTTCCTTCCTTCCTTATTTCTTTATTCTTCATTCCTGCCCTGTATTCCTCCTTTGTCCATGTTTTTATCTATTCTTAATGTGTCTTGCCTTACAACAAACTCATCCTTTCCTTCTGTCCCTGTAAGGCGCCACCAGCCAAGCCAGCCGGGCAGGAGGAGGACTGGCCATTCATGAAAGAGCCATGGCTGCAGCCCAAGAACATCATGGACCGAGAGAGGCGGCGACCTGACCACCCTGAATATGACCCTCGCACACTGTACATCCCTGATTCTTTCTTGGCACAGCAGACTCCGGTAAGGCCCCAGGGAGAGGAAGAGAGGAGCCTGGGGGAGTAAATGCTATAGGTGGGGAGAAGACTTGAGGAGGCTGGGAAATACTAGGGATGAAATGTGATAGGTGGAGAAAGTTTGAGAGAGAGGAGAGCTTGAGAAATGGAAAAACTTGAGAGAGGAGCCTGGGGAACTAGAGATGGAGAGAAGCTGTGAGAAGTCTGGGGGTGATAAGAAGTGTAGAGGATAGAGGAGGGCTTGAGAAATGGAGAGAAGCTTGGGGAATTACAGATGGAGAAAAATTGTGAGAAATCTGAAGATGATAGGAAGCAGAAGGGAATAGTAGGATTGTGGTAGACTTGGGAATGAGGAGGAGCAAAGGGAAATATGTAGATAGGAGTCTTGGGTACACTACAGATAAGGAGGAGGCTGTGGGAGCCGCATCGGATAAGAGAGTGGTGTGTTGCAGGGGATGCGTCAGTGGTGGGAGCTGAAGTCCCACCATTACGACACAGTGCTGTTCTTCAAGATGGGCAAGTTCTATGAGCTGTTCCACATGGATGCTGTGCTGGGTGTGCAGGAACTGGGACTCATCATGATGAAGGTAAGGGACACAAGTTGTAATAATGGATAGGCATTGCTCTTAATAGATGAAGAGTGAGTCAGAAAATTCATCTGATCTCAAAGGAAAAATGTTTATGCCCACTTTCTCAGCTGTCATATGGCATGTAGGAAATGGCTTTTTGTGTAAGGAGAGTTGTTATTGTTAGTTTGGTTCCACAGGGGGAGAAAGCACACAGTGGGTTCCCTGAGGTGGCATACAGCCGCTACTCCACAGCACTCATTGAGAAGGGGTACAAGGTGGCCCGCATTGAGCAGACTGAGACGCCAGAGATGATGGAGAAGAGGTGCAAGAGCAGTAAGTGCCAGGCAAGGTGTTGATAATGATGGGGATTGGCAGGTGCAACATTGATTTGCCCTCTGGACATGCCTTGGTTTATGTAATTGAAAGTGTGGTAGAATTCAGCTCAGTTATGGTGAGGTGCAGTGTTGGGTTCATTTAGAGCTGTGTGGATGATGTTATTGTTCTGTAAGTCTGTTAATTCAAGCCCTCCAACTTGCAGTGGCCCGGCCCAGCAAGTTTGACCGTGTGGTGAAACGGGAGATTTGTCAGATGACCAGCCGGGCCACACGTGTGTATGGCTCAGTGGATGGCGAGGAGTCTGAGGCCAGCACATCACACCTCCTGGCGCTGGCTGAGAGGGTGAGTTGTGGCAGGGAATAGAGTACAAAACAAGCCAAGAAAAGTGTACATTTTTTTACTTATAGTTTTAGTTTTTATTGATTGTTTTTAGAGATTATGAGGGACAAAATCATGTGGAAAAATTTGTCATGTTAGTCTGTTGGTGTTGTATTTATTGACTAATGTCTCCTTGTGATAAATGAATTGAGGAGGATGTGTTATTAATGATATTATTACTATTTGTGTTTCAGCCAGCGAAGAACAGCAGTGAACTCAGTGAGTACGGTGTGGCCTTTGTGGACACCAGTGTTGGCATCTTTCACCTGGGCCAGTTTGTGGACGACTGCCACACCTCTAGACTGCGCACCCTCCTGGCACACTATCCTGTGGCTCAGGTACACACACACACACACACACACCTGCCCTGCCTACCACAGTGGAAGGAATCTGCTAATCTGCTATTTTCACCTGTTGGCATATCTCTCTCTCTCTCTCTCTCTCTCTCTCTCTCTCTCTCTCTCTCTCTCTCTCTCTCTCTCTCTCTCTCTCTCTCTCTCTCTCTCTCTCTCTCTCTCAGCTTGATTTTTAATTGCACTTATTTAATTTTTTTGTCATTTAAGTTTTTTAAGAATTTTTTTGCTTATTTTTTTGTTTTTATGTAGTACATTTTTCTCTTTACTTTTTTCCCTGTTGTTTGTTTCTCCCTCTTCAGTGATGTTGCAGTGCCTTGTTTTGTCATGCCCTACAAGTCAGTAAGTCACTCCTGGCCTCCTCAGATCCTGACAGAACGCAGCCGTGTCGGAGCCAAGACCAAGCAGATAGTGAGTGCCTTGGTGCCTCACAACTTGAGGGAGGTGCTGGTGCCTGAGAAAGAGTTTTGGACAGCCTCAAAGACCCTTAACTTCCTGCTGGAGGGACCTTACTTCAAGAGAGAGGGAGAGGCTGACACCCAGTGGCCCAAAGCACTGAAGGACATGATGGATGAAGGTAGGGCACTTGTTACATGCTGGTGTGTAAGGAATTAACCCCTTCAGTACCATGACTTGCTTCCATATTCATTCTGGTTACTATTTGGAGATTTTGTACAGCTTCAGAAACTCATGTGGGGGATTAGAATAGTGAAGATTCTGGCCATTAATCTTCTGACCTCCATAGACCTTTTCAGTGTCAATAAAATGGTCTAATCTTACACAAATCTCAAGGTAAAAATGTGTCCCAGTACTGAATGGATTAATGGAAGTGATTGTGAAAGGGTTGCAAAATTGAAGCCTGGAGATAAGTTTTCTGGCATGTTATTTATGACTGTTTAATTGGTATGTTGCCAAAAGAAACTCTAGCTGTCAGACACTGAAGAGACTTTACTAAGGTCAGTAGAGACATACAGTAACTACATCAGTATCTTAAGAAGTCTACACACTTTGTTCAGGAAGTTATGGCTACATCACAACTTTCAGGTACAAATTACAATTAGTTTTTTGTTTGAGACACTTCTGCTCTCTCTTAACTTTCTTTGATTAATATTCTTCCTTTACTGGCAGGTGACTCATTGGGCAAGACACCACAGGAAGGCAAGGAGCTAGCACTGTCTGCCATGGGTGCCCTCACCTGGTACCTCATGCAGTGCCGTCTGGACGAACAGCTGCTCACACGACGCAAGTTTGAGGAGTACCAGCCCCCAGACATTGTCAACATGGCCGGCCAGACCGACTCCAAGGCGTCCATCCCAGCCTTCATTACCGGCAGGCATCACATGGTGGGTGTGGCGGCGGTGGTGGCCAGGTTGGTGGGAGAGTTAGATGAAAGTGAAAGGCTGTGGGATCATTATGTTTTTAGAATGCAAACTTTTAATGCATATTCTGTACCTTAGCACTTCTAAGTACATTTTTATTCTTTTGACTTGATTCCTTCTATCTCTTCTGTCTTTCTTACACATTATATTAATGATAATTTGTTTTGTACTAATTGAGCACAACAGCCCAGCTTCTGAGAAGAACCTCTTATATTCTCTCTGGTGTGTGCAGGTGCTGGACGGCACAACACTGCACAACCTGGAGGTGTTCAGGAACATTGGCGGCGGCACAGAGGGTACACTGGTGGAGCAGCTGGACCATTGCTCCACACCCTTCGGCAAGAGGTGGGTCGCAGGGAGTGGTGTCTTGATAGGAGTGTTCTGAACAGCTACCTGTTGGGGACATGGAGTGAAAAGGCACACTGTGCTCATTTATTTTTTTATTTTTTGTCTTTACAAACCTGAGGAGCCGAGTCACTGTAGGCCTGTCTGCAATCCCACTGTCTTGTTGCACCTGATGATTTGTGTGGTTGTATAACGTGTTCCTGTCACATTTTTGCTTCACAGAGTCACAGTACTAGGCACTAGACTAGCCACCTTTCAGCTCTCAGTGGCTCTCAGTTTTAGAGGTGTGCAAATGGCTCTTGGAGTGATGCTTGTTTTCATACAAAGAGTTGTTAGATGTAAAGAGACAAGGAAAATTATCCAAGAAGAGTGAATATCTTCGGTCCAAGTAGCTTCTGTGCAGTTGTGAGCTAAATGGGAACTGAAGGTTGTTAAGTGCAGTGGTAATTTTGTAGGATGCTGAGGATAGAAGACACATTTATGGCCCAAATACACATACACACACACACCTTCAGGTTGCTGAGGAGCTGGATGTGTGCCCCTCTGTGCAGCCCAGCAGCCATCCAGCGCCGGCTTGATGCCATTGCTGACCTGCGCAGTAACCTTGGCCTGATGGATGAGGTCATTCTGCTTCTCAAGACCCTGCCTGACTTGGAGAGGATGTTGGCCAAGTAAGTGCTGAGTTCCTTGACTAGTGTGGTGTTGGTAAGGTAACATGCAAGCCACACAGTTGATGATGTGAGGGACTTGGATGTCAGCAAGGTGTGATGTGGAGTGCAACAGGGCTATAACACCAGCCTGGGGATTCTGAAAGCACTCCCAAAGATTTATATGAAGTTCTGAAGTGGGTTTAATGAGGGAGATGAAAAAGAGAATTACAAGAGCATATGGAAAAAGACTGGAAATAGACTAATGGAAGAAAAGAAAAATGTGATGGAATAAGAGAACCTGTATGTGTATGTATGGAGATTCTTAAATGTGATGGAGGCTTCAAAGGGGATCAGATAGGGAATGTAAAATGTAGTACAGGAGATAAAAAATGATAAGTGTAATAAATAATTAGTTGTGTATTATGTGTCATTTTTGCCTCTCCATGCAGAGTTCACACACATGGGCTGAGCCGGCAGTCCAGTCACCCAGAGACCCGTGCCATCTACTTCGAGGAGATCAAGTACAACAAAAAGAAGGTGGAAGGCTTCCTGATGGCCCTTAAGGGGTTCAAAACCTGCATGCAGATTGTCAAGAAGTTCAAAGGTGTGTGTGTTTGTGTGTGTGTGTCTGTGTTAGAGAGAGAATAGTGTGTCTGTGTGTGTGTGTGTGTCTGTGTGTGTGTGTGTGTGTCTGTGTGTGTGTGTGTCTGTGTGTCTGTGTGTGTGTGTGTGTGTGTGTGTGTGTGTGTGTGTGTGTGTCTGTGTCATGTGTAATGTGTCTGTGTGTGTTTTCTACTGTTATTTTTTAAGATGGTTCATGCTGTATGTGACAGTATAGCTTTACACTTCTTGCTATTTTTTATTTTCACAAAATTGGTTTCAATTAGTAAGTTTCAGTGTAATGATGCAGTATTGAATTAACATTTGTAAGAATGTCACAGTTTTAAGGAAGTCAAAGATGTAGCCATGCATTGTGTTTAGTTCCTTTGGCAATCAGTGTGTGTGCATGATGGCAATGTGGAGTGTTTGGTGTAGCAGTGTGTGGCTCTGTGCAGGTTTGAGGGAGTCGCTCACCTCCAGTCTGCTGAGGAACTGTGTCACCACCACGGACGATGACGGCACCTTCCCCCTTCTGGAGGAACCCCTCGCCTTCTTTGATGTGAGTTGTGTGTGTGTACTTTTGTTACATAATTTTGTAGTTTGATTGATAACCTGTGCTTGGACGGTTCCATTCTGAAAAAAAATTGTTATCCAGCTTGAGTCTTAATTCTTGAATACCTGGATGAGTTCTGTATCAGTTTGTGTTATTTTCCTTCCTGTAGTGAATTGCTCTCAGTTTTTCACGTCGCCTCATATATCTCACAAATCCTAGACAACCTCAATTCTCTCAATTCATTTTTTTCTTTTGATACAGCATTTCCACAGGAGTGGTACCAATGGTGTCTTGATAGCTTGGCAAGAGAATGACACTGGCCATACAGAGCCTTAAAACTCCCAAGCATCTCTGGGTCAGGATCCATTAGGTTGGGAAGCAGTGGAAGCTTGAACCATCGGACCAGTGATGACTTAAGAGTGCCTGTGTTTGTCCCCAGAATGCTTTTGACCAGGCTGAGGCACAGAAGGAAGGCAAGATTGTGCCGCGAGCCGGTGTGGACGCAGAGTATGATGAGGCAGTGCAGCAGATTGACTCCACCAAGAAGAGTCTAGCAGAATATCTCAAGGAACAGTGCAAACATTTCGGCACAAAGGTGTGTGTGTGTGTGCGCGCGTGTGCATATGCGCGCGAATAATTTCAAGCAAAATTACTGCATCTCTCTCTGGCATCAGTATTGTGGATGTAGGGATATTGACATTTTGATTTGGCTAAATCATATTTGTCACAGATAAAGCTGATTGCAGTAGGCAGGTGTGGCAGATTGTCTTGCTGATGTGTGTCATTCATGTACTTGTATTAATGATACATCTTGCAGGATATGACACAGCCTGGTCTCCTTCCCTGCAGGTGGTGTACTGGGGCAATGACAAGAAGCGCTACCAGCTTGAGGTACCGGAGCACGCCTCCCGCCGTGCTGGGGATGACTACGAGCTGGTGAGTCAGCGCAAGGGTCACCGCCGCTTCTGGACCTCCACCACCCGGGAGTTGCTGGCTGACATGATTGCCGGGGAGGAGCAGCGTAACACCTCGCTCAGTGACATTGCTCGCAGGATATTCAACCAGTTTGACCAACAGTAAGGGATACACACGCATCCACATACTGATTCCTTGTTTTGTGTTGCTGCTGCAGTGGTTAGTGGTAATTGCCAGTGGTAGATGAAAACTTAAAAGTTGATTGCATGTTGCTGGTTAAGAGTCGATAGTCATTGCTGGTTAAGTCATGTCAGCTTGGACTGACTTCTTAAGTCATTGTTCTAATATGAGTGAGGTTCAAGCTGAGAATTAATCCTTAGTATGTTTTCAGCCAGAAGCAATGGGAAGCTGCTCTACAGTGTGTGGCTACACTGGACGTGCTCTGCTCACTCACAGTGTTCTCCCGTGGGGCAGAGACTGTGCAGCCTGAGGTGATCAGTCCTCAGGATGGTGTTCAGGTAGGCAGTCTGCTTGTACTTGTCACAGCTGAGGTAGAAAACTTAACGTGATAGAGATGAAATAAAACCTGGAGTTATTGAGAAGACAAAAGAGGTTCTGAGAGTGGTTTACCAACATTATAATAACAAAGATGATCCCCTTGAGGAAGTTCTTAAGAAAAATGCATCAGATAGTTAACAAAATTATTAAGGTTAGGAATTCTTAATATGATAACTGTAGTAATTCTTCCTGCCACATCCCAGCCATTCCTTGAGATCCGCAACGGCCTGCACCCGTGCCTGCTGTCCACCATGGCAGATAAGTTCATCCCCAACGACGTGGTGGTGGGAGGGCCAGCGGAGGATGCCCACCGTCCACTGGTGCTGATAACGGGGCCAAACATGGGAGGCAAGTCCACCCTGATGAGGCAGACGGCACTCATCTGTCTCCTGGCACAGCTGGTGGGTGCTGCTTGGTGCTGTAGCTCTGGCTGGACAGTGCTGAAATTCTTTTAGTGTTAACTTTCATAACAGGATCTTTGTTTTTTACAACTATGCCACAAAACTGAAACTTTAACTGAGCCTTACCTTGCTCTGCGTCAGGGCTCCTATGTCCCCGCTGAAGCCTGCCGCCTTACACCCGTGGATCGAGTGTTCACCCGCGTGGGGGCCTCGGACCGCATCATGGCGGGGGAGTCCACCTTCTTTGTGGAGCTGGCCGAGACCTCCTCCATTCTGCAGCATGCCACACACCACTCCTTGGTGCTGGTGGATGAGCTGGGTGAGTGCTGGGTGGTGGGTACAGTGTGGGAGGATTTACTCTGTGGTTCAGGCCTTGGTGTGAATCAGGAGTGATTTCTTAAACCTGGTAAAAATGTTTATGAACCATTATTTTGTTCCGTTGTTAAGTGAAGTTGACTGGTAATTGTAACCATTACAATACCAGAGAGGAGCAAGTAAAGTCAGTGTGTGTATGTGTGTGTGCACACGCATCAAGGATGGAATAAATGAGTGACTGATGGAAGAGTGCAGACAGTCAGGAGAGCCATTACAATCCTCTCACAGGGCTCACATACACAGTATGGTTGCATTCCCTAATGAATAATTGTGTTAAGACATCATGCTGTGTGGAATACTTTGATGAGGCAATTTTACCTTCAGGACGAGGCACGGCCACCTACGACGGCACTGCCATTGCTTCTGGGGTGGTGGATGCCCTGGCTATCCGTGGCTGCCGGACGCTGTTCTCCACACATTACCATGCGCTGGTAGACCACTTCACTGACAACCACAATGTCTCCTGTGGTCACATGGTAAGGCAGAAGCTGGAGGACAGACACTGTGACCCAAACACAATACACACTCCCATAAGGTTGCTGGGAGTTGGCTTAGTAGTGGTTCATAATTGTACAATAATAATCTCCTGTTCAGCAAGTGATTCTGTGTGCATTCATGTCTCCTATTACAAGCACTGTTTCCTCCCCTATGCTCTCTCTCAATTCTTTAAGTATTAGACATACTTCCTCCTATTCTCCTTATCAGCTCTTTCTCCAATAACAGTTATATACACTACCACCACCACCATCATCTCTATTTTACCACACTCATTCCTACATTCTACTTTCTCTGCTTTTACACCTCCCCACATCAATCTCCTTTCAGTCCTTTCAGTCCTCTTCCAAGTGTCTCTGTGTAGGCTCACATCCCTCCATTCACACATCATCTCTCAGCTGAGTCTGTAAGTCCGACTACGTTGAACTTCCACTCACTGAGCTCCTTGTTTACATCATCAAATTTCCTCACATCCCATCCTCTCTCATTTATACAATCAATCTTCAAACATTCACTTGCCTGGTTAGTTAACTCTCTGTGTCTGCCGTACTCTGCTGGTCCTCCTTGTCAGGCTGTCTCTATGCAGCACACCTGCCTTGCTCTCAGCCAGTTGCCTGTTGGACATTCTGGTTCCCATCATGGTTGAGGTGGATCCTGTCTCTTCCTCAGAATCTGTCTTGGTCCAGGATCCCATCCATGTCCAGGAAACTCAATGTTGCCCTTCTGAGAGGCATTGCCTGCACGTGAACATAAAGACTTTGCTTGACCATCGTGTCATTACACAAACATTGAGGAATAAAGAAAGACTCCTTAGCTGCTGACACAACATTAAAACACACTATTAGAACCAGCTCTTGCCCTCTACACTCCTGCCACTACAAGCTGCCTCTAGCCAACAGTACCTTAACACTGACTTTGTTCCTCCCTCCCCAGGCGTGCATGGTGGAGAGTGGAGAGGACGACAATGACCCCTCACAGGAGACCATCACCTTCCTGTACAAGTTCACTGATGGCTCATGTCCCAAGTCTTATGGGTTCAATGTGGCTCGTCTGGCTGGCCTGCCCGAGACAGTGATCCGGCAGGCGAGGGGGAAGGCGAGGGAGTTGGAGATGATCACCCTGAAGAAGCAAGTGTTCTCCAGGGTGGTCAGTGCTGTCGGGGCCAAGCCAGGCGTGCTGAGGGAGACTCTGTCCGAGGCCCTCAAGTCCCTGCGTGTGGATTGAGGTGCAGGCAGGCAAGGCAGGCCAATGAAGTCTAACTGTCCTGCTGTCACCATGTTCCTGAAGGTGGGAGAGAAATACAGTAAAAGCCTTATTTTGTGTAGGATTATTTGATGTAAAGATGAAATATTGTGTGTCACCATTCAGTCTTGATCCTAGAGTGGGTTCTGGAGTGAGAGAGCTCAAAGATGTGTTGTTTTGGATATTCTCAGAATGATTGTGACATGAACCCTCACTTGGAAACAGTGCTGCATTCACCCCCTCCTCAGTGTTGGGTGTTGTGCACCTGTGTGTGTGTGATGTGTGTGTGTGCCATCACTGTAAATACTCATCACTGTGTTCCTAATCTACATACGTACATGTGTATCTATATAGTAGTACAAACTTGATCTTTACTTTTTTTTTTTTGAGTTGTGGGTTACACAATCATCTCGTTATTTAAAGTTATTTTTTTACTTTATTGTGTTGGACATTTTCCTGAAATACCTAATAAAATTTTAAGCATCTCTATTTCTGGTTTCATATTTTCCTTTATGGTGTTGAATGGTGTTAACTCAGTACAGTTGATTGGTGCGTTTGTCTTGTTGTATGTACACTGGTTTTACTGCCATCACTAATTACTGTCACCTCTACTACTACTACTACTACTACTACTACTACTACTACTACTACTACTACAGCACTGCACCTGAGCCACACACCAAGCCTTATCACCGCTACTTTGCCTCACTACAGCATCTACACGGTACCTTGCCTCACTACAGCATCTTGTGTAGTTTCTGTACACACACACACACACACACACACACACACACACACACACACAGAGGGAAAGATTATAGATCAAACAGCTCTGGGAACAATGCAAAAGGCAAGGGGGAGAGGAAGGGAGGAAGACAGCGTATAGCAGAGTTGACGGAGGGGAGAGGGGAAGGGGGAGGGGAGGTGGTGCCGTGGAAGGCGAGGTTGGGGGGAGGGTGCCACGAGCCGCCTCAATGGACCCTGTTTACCCTCGTCCCCGCTGGCGGATATTTGGTCGGCGACAGCTTCCGTCCGTCCGTCTGTCTCCGTACAATTGATCCCACGTGACGTGCGGCTCCGCGGCAGCCAGACCACCGCCGCGCAGCGAGACACCAGGAACTCCTCTCAGATTTGTGACTGACATCGATATGACACGGTCTGAAGGCAGGTCTATGGAAAGCAGTGATCCACAAACACTCAGCGCGCACACAAACAACGGCTCGTCCCATCCTTGTCATTTCACTTGTATTCACTTTCGTGGCCGCGTCCAGCTCCCAGACGCTGGAGTCCATTAATTAATGTAGTATTCTTCCGAGTGTGTGTGTGTGTGTGTGTGTGAGACTTGTTGCATCAGTATGAGCCTCTCGTGCCTTAAGAGATTTTGCTCCCTGATCAAATTCTTAGGGATTCTGAAATGCCTAAGGGGAACACGGCAGGAGCAGCAGCAGAGGGATTAGAGGAAGACACCGCTGAATACAATACTCCGTTATTCCAGTGAGCAGTCCTCGCGTCTCGGCCCGGCTTGTGTGGCACCAACACCAGCAGTCCAGGCAGGCGCCTTCCGCCTGGTGACGATGCACCACGAGCCACGCCATGCATGCAGCCAATGGTTGCTCTTGCTTTTGCTTCCAAATCTTGTTTACTAAGATGACAACCCAGCAGCTCTTAAGGAGCGTTTTCTCTGCCGGCAGGAGGAAGTGGTCACCCACACGGGCACCTCGCACCCAGTGAGAGCCATTCCTCGCCACCATCAGCCACCATTCTGGGTTAAATACCACAGAGGTATTTAACGCTGCATGCACTTCATTGATGCCAATAAATGCCCTCACAGATCGAGGCGGTCCAGGCGGTCCTTGGCCACCAGGC
>NC_059271.1:2307500-2317500 GCF_017591435.1 Portunus trituberculatus | reverse complement strand
TAGTAGTAGTAGTAGTAGTAGTAGTAGTAGTAGTAGTAGTAGGGCGGGGGGGGGCGGAGGGAAACCTGGTATATTCGACTTAAATTTTTCCGCCTTTCTGGTCACATTAGTGTTTCGACAAAATGGGAGAATGAAATTATTCCCCTCGTATTATACTGGATACGGTGCGGGGAGTTCATTTCTCTCTCTCTCTCTCTCTCTCTCTCTCTCTCTCTCTCTCTCTCTCTCTCTCATTAACCAACAAAAAACACTACATCATCACAATCTTTACCATTTAAAACAACAAGTAGTGAATGACAATGATGGTGATGGTGATGGTGGTGATGGTGATAGTGGTGAGTCAAATGAAGGTTATGTTGTGAAGCTTCATGAACCACATAAACCACTGTCCTCACCTCGGGTCTTGTGTTGGTCGTTCTGGTGGTGAAGGAAGCTAGAAAGAGTCAGAAGCTTCCTTGGTAGTGGTGAGGTTCTGGTAATGCTGGGACAACGAGACGAGGGGTGACAAAATACTATGGTTCAGAAACTCCTACTCCCTCACCAAGGCTGCTTTCAAAGGCTACAGAGATGGTTAGCCAGGTTCACAAGTGTTTCTCCTGTTGATATCGTAAAAATGTTGCTTATCTGTCATTTGAGTAGTAGAAACGTACTTAAAAATCAGTGTCACTTAACTAGAGGTGATCAAACACTCCCTATTTCCTCAACAAGGCTGTTTTCAAAGGCTACAGAGATGGTTAGCCAGGTTCACAAGAGTGTTTCTCCTGTTGTTATTGTAAAAATGTTGCTTATCTGTCATCTGAGGGGTAGAAACATACCTAAAAATCAGTGTCACTTCAAATAGAGCCTCTGGAATGTAAGTGAAGGGAGGTCATTGAGAAGCGCTTCGGAATACTGCTCGTTATGTCACACCACTGCTTGGAGGGATGAACAGAGACATGACAGCACCTCACACCTCACACCTCACGTCACCTCTCTAACACTGCGGTGGTGGCGGGAGAGGTGCAGAAAATACATCATGTCACTTCACAGCCTCACTCACTTGCTGGAGGACGCAGTGACATGACCAAACTTCACGCCACTTGCTCACACACTGGCAGTCAGAGTGAAGGTGACTGGTGAGGCTGTTCCTGTCAGTAATCACGAACCTACACATATCTTGGCCATAGTTTTGCGTACGTGTTTTTTTTTTTGTTTTTATTTTATTTATATGTAGTTGATATAACGCATCAGTTCAAATATAAAGTTAGTCAATATCTCCTTTACCTTTCTTTTTCCTTTTATTTTTTTTTTAATGAAAGAACAATAGGTACAACGTGGTACAGTGGAACCATGCGTGCTTTGGCGTCCGAGGGATCTCCAAGCGCACGGGTTTGAATCCTGTCCACGGTCCGAGTGTAGGTTGGGCTTCCTCACTCGGGGCAACGGTTTCCTAGCGGGTGGGCTTTGAGATAGGAGATGTCACAAAATGTATTCCCTTTACCCCATAGATTCCCGTGAAAAGCCAGTTTGGTGTAAATAAAAATGAATAAATAAACTGTATATCCTAACATACGAGACACTGATTTCAGAAACGCTTTGCCTCTCTCTCCACGACTGGGTATTTTGAAAGGGTTTAAAGATGATTAGACTGACTCTCTCGTGTTTCTCCTGCTAGTAACGTAAATAAATCTTGTTGAAGAGTGTGGCCATTAATCTTCTGACTTCCATAGACCCTTCCTAATGTGAATGAAATCGTCTAATCATACACAAAATCAGTAGCAAAATTAGTCCCAATACTTAAGAGGTTAACTAAAGACGAGCTCAGTAATAAAACAATGAAAGGATTAAGGTAACTATTGTCCAAAGGCACTCTTAACTCTTCAGATTTCCAAGGCCTGCAGTGGCTGAAAGGAGCTGCGAGCCTACTAAACGTACCTCTCTGCCTGTACTGTGGCTTGCCTGTGGATCTTGAGAGTGGCGTTGGTGTTGGGTTTGTTCCAGCAGAGGAGCAAAGGTTCAGTGTGTGTGTGTGTGTGTGTGTGTGTGTGTGATACTTTTCCACATAACTCTTGACTGTTTCATTTTAACATAACATAACATAAATAATAGGATAACAAAGGGCCACCAGGCCCCATCTAGGTTATCCTGTATCAGTCGCACAGCGACCTCGTCATCAGTACTTAAAGATTTTAGTGCTATGATAATAAAGTTTCTTTTATGAAGCTCCCTCATTACGTAACTTTCATTACTGTGCAAAGAATGTTGTGTATGACTGCTGGAAGGCACATACGTGAGCACAGAAATGTGTGTGAAATAATGCAAATGAAATGAAGTGTTCTCTCACAAACCAGCAGCAGCAACATTCCTAACAAAACAAGCCAACGCGTTCTCTGTAACTAACAAGTGCCTTTTAGAAATGTGGAGACCGGAAAAGTGTGCACCCCATGTCAAAATGCACGACATACCGAGTCACGGCTGCTGCTTTGAATTAGTATGTTGTGTTTAATGAATAAGTATCTTTTTGTAAGGACATGCTTGGCTCTGAGTGACATACCAACTTCATTTTAACTAAAGGTGGTTGTATAGCCAAAACGTTAACCCCTTCAGTACCATGACACGTTTCCATATTCACTCTACTTACTATTTGGTGATTTTATACGCCTTCAGAAATTCATGTGTGGGATTTAGATAGTGTAGACTGTGACCATTAATCTTCTGACCTCCATAGACCCTTTCTAGTGTAAATAAAATGGTCTAATCGTACACAAATTTGAAGGTAAAAATGTGTCCCAGTACTGAAGGGGTTAAAGAATAAAGTACATTGCACATTTGTCTAGATAAACACAACATACCAACTTGTATCACCTACGCCTGCTCATCACTGTGTCCTTACATTAAACCCTTCAGTACTGGGACAGATTCTTACCTTGGAATTTGTGCACGATTGGGCCATTTTATTTGTATTAGAAAGGGTCTATGGAGGTCAGAAGATTAATGGCCACAGTCTTCACTATTCTAATCTTCACATAAACTTCTGAAGCTGTATAAAATCATCGAACAGTAAGCAGAATGAATATGGAAACGCGTCATGGTACTGAATGGGTGGACAGAAGACGCAGAACAACAACAACAACGACAACAACAACAACAACAACAACAACAACGCCACCAACAACAGCACTCACAAAATCAAGGCACAGGAATGTTGGCGCTCCTCCCCCATCAAAAAAAAAAAAAAAAAAAAAAGAGAGCAATCCAACAAATAAAAAAAAGTGTTAGGAAAAGAAACACGAGTCTTAAAAATAGTACAACTTTAATATATTTATACAATATAATAGAACTCATTCTCAGTTAGTTTCGTCCAGCCTGGGGTGTGTGTGTGTGTGTGTGTGTGTGTGTGTGTGTGTGTGTGTGTGTGTGTGTGTGTATGTGTGTGTGCGTCCTCGTCTCGTGTTATTACTGGTATTTACAAAAGTGTGTCAGCACAGACCACACAGCGCTGACGGGCTTACTTAGCGTAGAAAACAACACAGCCCTACGCCACACATCTCCTCTAAAGGGCGGAGGGGAGGGGTGGGGATGGGTGGGGAGGGTAGAGGAAGGGAGAGGAGGAGGAGGAGGAGGTGGAGGAGGAGAGGTGGGGAGGGAGGTGTGTGGCGTTGTGACAGTGACTGGGGGTATCTCTCTCTCTCTCTCTCTCTCTCTCGATGACTGATCAAAATGTTAAAAAAATTGTCTACATAAACTTGTTCGTGCATTATTTTTCTTTTCTTTTTTTTTTCCACGAATTGAAATTAATTCCTCATGAAAAATACACAAAATCAATGAATTTACCAAGAAGTTACCGAGTCTTTCTTTGTGTTGGTGATTCTTACTGAGTGTCACTGGTAAGGAACGCTCGTCTCTCTCGCCACGACTGTTTTCCAAGGCCACAGAGATGATTAGCGGGGTTCTCAAGAGTGTTTCTCCAGTTAATAATGCAGAAATTTTGTCACTCTGCCTCTAGAACCCTAAAAACACCTTAAAAATCGCTCTTCTCTCTCACCACTATTTTCCAAGGCCACAGAGATGAGTAGCGGGGTTTTCAAGAGTGTTTCTCCAGTTAATAGTGCAGAAATTTCGTCACTCTGCCTCTAGAACCGTAAAACACCTTAAAAATCGCTCTTCTCTCTCACCACGACTATTTTCCAAGGCCACAGAGATGATTAGCGGGGTTTTCAAGAGTGTTTTCCAGCTAATAATGCA
Organism: Portunus trituberculatus; assembly: GCF_017591435.1. Taxonomy (NCBI): domain Eukaryota; kingdom Metazoa; phylum Arthropoda; class Malacostraca; order Decapoda; family Portunidae; genus Portunus; species Portunus trituberculatus. The sequence goes on along the minus strand of NC_059271.1, from coordinate 2,313,276 downwards.
GAAATTTCGTCACTCTGCCTCTAGAACCGTAAAAACACCTTAAAAAATCGCTCTTCTCTCTCACCATGACTATTTTCCAAGGCCACAGAGATGATTAGCGGGGTTTTCAAGAGTGTTTTTCCAGCTGCAGAAATTTCGTCACTCTGCCTCTAGAACCCTAAAAACACCTTAAAAAAACGCTCAGCTCTCACCATGACTGTTTTTGAAGGCCACAGCGATGATTTTTCAAGAGTTTTCAAGAGTGTTTCTCCAGTTAGTAATGAAGAAATTTCGCAACTAGAACCGTAAAGACACCTTAAGAAACTCGCGTCAATTTAGAGAAAGCCTTTTGAAACAGTGGAGGTGAAACGCAGAAGGGTTTGAAAATGCGAGCCTAAAAATGAAACAGGAGAAAGAAAATGAAATAATGTAAAGAAAAAAAAAAAAAGAGAGAAGTGAATAAATCGATCAATCTTGTAATTTTTGACAGCTACTTTCGGCTCTGTTTGGGGAGTGGCACCTCAGTAGGCCTATTTATTTATTTTTTATTGTTGCTGTTTTGTTGTCCTTGTCCGGTGCCTCTAATATATACGAGAAAAAAGTAAGTTTCAGTTCTGTATCTTCAATTCTCTCTCTCTCTCTCTCTCTCTCTCTCTCTCTCTCTCTCTCTCTCTCTCTCTCTCTCTCTCTCTCTATCTATCTATCTTCAGTGACACATAAGCTTCAATTCTCTCTCTCTCTCTCTCTCTCTCTCTCTCTCTCTCTCTTTATTGACACATAAGCTTCAATTCTCTATCTTCATTGACACATAAGCTTCAAATATCTCTCTTTTACATCTTCAGTGATACATAAGCTTCAATTCTCTCTATCTTCTGTGACACATAAGCTTCAATTCTCTATCTTCAGTGACACATAAGCTTCAATTTTCTATCTTCAGTGACACATAAGCTTCAATTTTATCTCTTTTACATCTTCAATGATACATAAGCTTCATTCCTCTATCTTCAGTGACACATAAGCTTCATTCCTCTATCTTCAGTGACATATAAGCTTCATTCCTCTATCTTCAATGACACATAAGCTTCATTCCTCTATCTTCAATGATACATAAGCTTCATTCCTCTATCTTGAGTGACACATAAGCTTCATTCCTCTATCTTCAGTGACACATAAGCTTCAATTTCAATAACACGTCAGCTTCAATTCTTTCCTTTTTTACACCAGCACTGAAGTGAAGCACTGTTGGTGTAAGAAATCAGGACAGTAAAAGTAATAATAACAATAATGACAATGATAATAATGATGACAATAATGGTAATAATAATGATGATAATGATAATAATAATAGTAGTAATAACAATAACAATAATAATAACAACAATAACAATTCTCTTCTTCTTCTTCTTCTTCTTCTTCTTCTTCTTCCTCTTCTTCTTCTTCTTTCTCTTCTTCCTCCTCCTTTTCATCTCATAATCCTTTCCTTCATTATCATTGTTATTGCATCATTATCATCATCACTACCATTGACATAAAGAAAATAAGCACCACATTCTCTCTCTCTCTCTCTCTCTCTCTCTCTCTCTCTCTCTCTCTCTCTCACTCCGTTAGGAACAATCACCTTAAAACATATTGATTGTAGATTTGTTATTTTTTGAACACGTGTTTTTGTGCCCCGCCCCGCCCTGCCCCGCCTCGCCCCAGCCCCGCCCTAACCCCGCCCCGCCCCAGCCCGGCCCAGCACACCAAACACCAGCGGGGCAGAGGTGTAGGGCATATCAGGTGTGTGGGTGTGGGAGAAAAGACTCTTACACTTTATCAAACGTGAACAGGTGTGTGGCAGATGCGTGGCAGGTGTGTGACGTGAGGGAGGTGGCATACGTGGGTGTTTTGATGGTTTTATGAAGTGTACAGGTGTGTGGGGAATTATGGGGTTTTTGGTAGGTGTGGAGAGTGTAATGACTAATGGAGCAGGTGTGGGCAGGTTAATTGTGGCATATGTGAGTGTTTTGATGGTTTTATTAAAGTGTACAGGTGTGTGGGGGGATTATGGGGGTTTTGGTAGGTGTGGAGAGTGTAATGACTATGGCAGCAGGTGTGGGCAGGTTAATTGTAGCATGTATGGGTTTTATTAAGGTGTATTAAGAGGTAATGGGCCGTGAGGGGTTGTGGGTGTGAAGGAAGTGTGTGTGTGTGTGTGTGGTAATCAAGACAGCAGGTGTGGACAGGTTAATTAACAGACACTTGTAGGGGTGTAATAGTGGGTGAAAAAAAGGGAGTGCATGATATTTAAGACAGCAGGTGTGGGTAGGTTAATTATGTGTCAGGTATTGGGGTGTTAGAGAGTGAATAAAAGAAGTATATAGTAATCAAGACAACAGGTAAGAAAAAGGTTGATTAGATATGCAAACACGTGTAGGGAGTAATTATAAGTGTGGAAATGTAAGACTGGCATGAGACAGCAGGTGTGGAAACGGTAATTAGATCTCAGGTGTGAAGATTCGTGGATGTAAAAGAAGGAATGGAACAGGTGTAGAAAATATTAATTAAAAAAAGAAAGAGGTGAATATATTAAGATAGATGAGATAAAAGAAATGATTGGTAATTCACTATTTGGAGACGTTTGAAGACGTAAAAGAGAGAAAAAAAATATGAAAGAAAGATTGAAGTAAGAGAATAGATGTAAAAAAATACCAATAAATAGAAAGAGATGAAAATAGTGAAAAAAATGAGATAGAGACTTGAAATATTAATCAAAAGACAGATATGGAGACGTAAAAGAGAGAAAATGATAAAAGAAAAAGCTAATACGAGAACAGGTGTACAAAAAAACTAATGAGAACAAAAGCAGGTGTGTACGTGTCAAAAAACTCAATCAGCACAGGTTTGTAAGAGTTCACAAGTGGTAAGGAGAAACAGGTGTGTTTGGAGAGGGCAATAATGATAAGCAGTGATAAGGAGAGAGGACAGGTGTGTGTGCTAATGAGAGGGAAGGTATTCAGAACGTTACTCAATAGGTGTATAATAAGAACTAATCAGCGAGCAGGTTTGGATTGAAGTGCTAATGACAGATGTGTGTGTTTCACTGTTTGATCTGCTGCAGTCTGTGACGAGACAGCCAGACGTTACCCTACGGAGCGAGCTCAGAGCTCATTATTTCCGATCTTGGATAAGCCTGAGACCAGGCACACACCACACACCGGGACAACAAGGTCACAACTCCTCGATTTACATCCCGTACCTACTCACTGCTAGGTGAACACCACCTACACGTCAAAGGAGACACACCCAAATATCTCCACCCGGCCGGGGAATCGAACCCCGGTCCTCTGGCTTGTGAAGCCAGCGCTCTAACAACTGAGCTACCAGCGCGTGTGTGTGTGTGTGTGTGTGTGTGTGTGTGTGTGTGTGTAGTAGTAGTAGTAGTAGTAGTAGTAGTAGTAGTAGTAGTAGTAGTAGTAGTAGTAGTAGTAGTAGTAGTAGTAGTAGTAGTAGTAGAAAAGAAGAACAGGAAGAAGAAGAAGAAGAAGAAGAAGAAGAAGAAGAAAAAAGAAGTAGGAAGAAGAAGAAGAAGGAGAAGAAAAAGAAGTAGGAAGAAGAAGAAGAGGAAGATGAAGTAGAAGAAGAAGAAGAAGAAGAAGAAGAAGAAGTAGGTAGAAGAAAACATTAGCAGAATTAGAAACAGCAAAAAAAAAAAAAAAAAAAAACGAAAAAGAAAAAGAAAACCACCAAACCATGAAACAAGAAAAAAAAAAATAAATAAAAAAAATAGATAAATTAAAATGAAAATAAATAAGACAAACAAAAAGAAAAGAAAAGAAAAGAAAAACAAGGAACCGGGAAAAGAAAAACAGGTTTCGTTATCAACTTGGACACCATTTTTACCTCCTCCTCCTCCTCCTCCTCCTCCTCCTCCTCCTCCTCCTCCTCCTCCTCCTCCTCCTTCCTCCTCTTCCTCCTCCATGTCTATTTTTTATATAAATGGTGCAATATAAAAAAATACAAAATAAAGAGGAAAAAGAGGAAATTGTGCCCATTAGAGGAAGATTGTGCCACTTAGTAATGGTGAGAAGGAGGAGGAGGAGGAGGAGGAGGAGGAGGAGGAGGAGGAGGAGGAGGAGGAGGAGGAGGAAAAGATATGATGAAGAGAAGAGGAAGGAGAATAATAAGAAGGCAAAGAAATATTGAAAGAAAGATAGAAACAAAAAGAAGAAGAAGACAAAACGAAAAGAAAGAAAGGAAAGACGCAAAAGAAAGAAAAGGAAAGAGAAGAAGAAAAAGAAGAAAAAGAAAAGAAAAAGAAGAAAAAAATGAATGTAATAAAGAAAAAAAAAGAAAAAAAACGAGAAGAAAAGAAAAGGAAAAAAAGAGAAAAGGAAAAAAAAAGAAAACAGAAGAGGAGGAAGAGAAGGAGAACAGAAAATAATAATAATAACAACAGTAAGAGAAGAAAATAACAAAAAAAGTAAATAGAAGAAAAAAAAATATCCTTCTCTATTTTTCTATCCTTTTTTTTTTCGATTATTGTCATTTTCTTTTTGTTTTCCTGCTTTTGAATGACAGACGGAAAGAATGACAATGGGAAAGGGAAGGAAAATACACCAACAGTGACAAAAAGGTGATAAAGATGCTGAAAATGGTGATAATAGTAGTAGTGGTGGTAGTAGTAGTAGTAGTAGTAGTAGTAGTAGTAGCAATAGTAGAAGTAGCAGTAGAGATAATAGTAGTAGTAGTAGTAGTAGTAGTAGTAGTAGTAGTAGCAGTAGGGGTAATAGTAGTAGTAATAGTAGTAGTAGTAGTAGTAGTAGTAGTAATAACAATAGTAGTTGTAGTAGTAATCATAAATTTTCAAGGCGTGTTCATCTGGACGTGAGTGAAGCTGACAAGATGGAGGCGAGAATGGATGAGCGGACTGTGGTGGTGGTGGTGGTGGTGGTGATGGTGGTGGTGGTTGAGAGGGGGATGGGGTAGGGCGTTCAATGGTCAACGGAGGGCCTGGGGGCGGGGATGGGATGTCCCGGGGGGTGGAGGGAGGGGTGGGGCTCCTTCACTGAAGGAATATATGGCAGCAGCATCAGGAAGGAGGGAAGGAGAGGGGAGGGAGGAAGAAGGTGGGGGGAGCTGGAGGAGTAACCGTACCCTCCTTCCTTCCCTCCCCTCGATGTCTTCTCCTCCGCCCGTCTGTCTGTCTGTCTGTTCGTTTGTCTGTCGAAGGAAACTCACACAGACAGCCATGAAGTATTAACAGAGTCGCCAGTGTGCTGATTCATTTCTCTTGTTTCTACAGAACGTTTTTTTTTTTTTTTTTCTGGCACATTTTCATTTTCTCTTTAACAACACTCAAGTTTTTATTTATCTATTTATTTTTTTTATTTTCGTCACTTTAAAGTTTATTGTTTTGTTTTTGTTATTGTTTCGTTCAGATTTGGCTGGTTAGTGAAGCGAGTGTTTTTTTTTTTTTTTTCATTACAGTTCGTTTTCGTTTCACTTCCTTTCGTGTGTGTGTGTGTGTGTGTGTGTGTGTGTGTGTGTGTGTGTGTGTGTGTGTGTCTCTCTCTCTCTCTCTCTCTCTCTCTCTCTCTCTCTCTCTCTCTCTCTCTCTCTCTCTCCAGGGTATTTATTTTCATTGTGCTTTTCAGTAAATGTTTATCATCGCTATCATTAATAATTATCATTATCATTATTGCTATTAGTATTCGTTATGCTTTGTGTGTGTGTGTGTGTGTGTGTGTGTGTGTGTGTGTGTGTGTGTGTGTGTGTGTGTGTTATGGCACGTGCTGTCGACTAGAATGTCATGAAA
>NC_059271.1:2255000-2272500 GCF_017591435.1 Portunus trituberculatus | reverse complement strand
TTTTCTTCTTCTTCTTCTTTTACTTCTTTTTCTTCTTCTTCTTCTTCTTTTCTATTGTTTTCTTTCCAACCTTCTTTTCCTTTCTCTCTAGTTTTTAATGCTTACTTCGAAATATCTTTTTTGTTCTCTATATTGTCCTCTTTTCTTTTCTCTCCTTCCTTCTTTTACTCTCTTCTTTTCTTCTTCCTCTTCTTCCTCTTCATCTTCTTCCTTCCTTTTACTCTTCACACGTTTAAATTTTTCATCTTTTCTCTATTTTCATTAATATTTTTATTTTTTTGCTATTTAACTTTCATTCCTATTTCTCTCTCTCTCTCTCTCTCTCTCTCTCTCTCTCTCTCTCTCTCTCTCTCTCTCTCTCTTGTTCATGCCCTTTCCTCCTTCCTCTTTCCTCTTTCATCCTCTTAAATATACAAGGCCTTTAGTCAACACATCACTTTTCAAACTGTGTTAATACTGTGTGTGTGTGTGTGTGTGTGTGTGTGTGTGTGTGTGTGTGTGTGTGTGTGTGTGTGTGTGTGTGTGTGTGAGGTGAAGAGAAAGGTGATGTGAAAATGTGTTCTTATGTGTTAGCTGTTAATTAGACTACCTGTGTGTGTGTGTGTGTGTGTGTGTGTGTGTGTGTGTGTGTGTGTGTGTGTGTGTGTGTGTGTGTGTGTGTGTGTGTGTGTGTGTGTGTGTGTGTGTGTGTGTGTGTGTGTCTATTTCCAAGCCACAGTTCGTGAAGTGTGTGGTGATCAAAAGAATTACTCTCCTTTATTCATATCCTTCTCTTTTCCACCACTTCCTTGTTAAGTATTTTCCTTTATATCTTTTCAGCAGTCCTTTAAATACAACTGCATTCTTTATCAGCCATTAACAAGTAGGCTGATAATGTTCAATCCTTTATTACTAGGACTCATCTTTTACCAGGGTTTTGTGTACCAATAGACGATTTTATTGATGTTAACGAGGGCTTATGGAGGTCAGAAGATTAATGGCCACAGTCGTCACTATCTTAATCCTCCACATATAAGTTTCTGAAGCTGTATAAAGTCATCAAATAGTAACCAGAAGGAATATGGAAATGCGTCCTGGTACTGAAGGGGTTAAATTAATTCTATCATATTTTCTTTTCTTTTCTTTGTCTTATATTTATTTTGGTGTTTTTTCAATGATTTTTTTTTTAAACGTTTATATTCGCCATTATCAGTTTTATCTATTTTTTTTTGTGATTTTTGTTTGATTTTTCTCTTATTTTGCCATTGTTGTTTTTGTCCTGATTCTCATTTTTGTTGTTGTTGTTGTTGTTGTTGTTGTTGTTGTTGTTGTTGTTGTTGGTCTCTTTCTCTTCCTCTTCTTCTTCCTATTTTTATCTGCAACTTTTTTTCTTCTAAGCTTTTTTTTTTTCTTGTCCTTCTCATAATAATAATGTTGGTCTTTTTTTTTATCTTTTTTTTTTTTGTCTAATGATTTCAACTTTCAATTTACTCCCGTCTCTGTATCTCAATTTCCAGCCACCAATTAAAGTCACTCATTTGCATTTATCACATCTTATATTTTCCTTCCTCTTTTCATTTACCATTTTCTTTTCCTTACCCTGTTTCATTTTCATCACCCTGTTTTATTTTATTTTCCTTCCCCTGTTCTCTTTTCATTACCCTGTTTTAATTTCACTACCCTGTTTTCATTTATTTTCACTACCGTATTTATCACCACATTTTATTTTCCATTTTTCTTTTCTATCCAACAAATTTTTACCATTACCAATCGCATTCTTCTTATCATCATCATCATCTGCATTCTCGCCAGTCAGCTAATATGTTTTATTCATCTTTTTCTTATCTTTCTCTCATTAGCTTTTTTTTTTTTTTTTCAATGGTTTTTAGTTTTCATCTTTATATCTCAATTTCGGAGCACCATTAAGTGACGTGCGTGTTAATAATGTCAATCTGCAGCTTTTGTAACTTTTCTTTATGTTTTTCTCTACGTACTGGTCCTTTTTTTTCTATGACTTTTAACCGCAGTTGCATTTCATATTAATCTATCAGTTCTTGAAGTATAAATTAACCCCTTTTTCATTACCATGACGCGTTTCCATATTCATTCTGGTGACTATTTGGTGATTTTGCACAGCTTCAGAAACTCATGTGGGGGATTGAAATAGTGAAGAATCTGGCCATTTATCTTCTGACCTCCATAGACACTTACTAATGTCAATAAATGGTCTAATCGTACACAAATCTCAAGGTAAAAATTATGTCCCAGTAATGAAGGGGTTAAGTTATCTGCCTGCTATTAAGGTTACTCTGCTTCATTCATTACGTTATTTTTACCGTCTTTCTGTCTTTCATAGTGTTTTTTTTTTTTTTTGTCATTTTCTAGTGATTCTGAAATACAATTATGTTCTATCTCAACAATTTAGCGAGTGACGTGTGTGTGTGTGTGTGTGTGTGTGTGTGTGTGTGTGTGTGTGTGTGTGTGTGTGTGTGTGAATAAAGTTACTAACCTTCCCGTATTATCATTCTCTCTCTCTCTCTCTCTCTCTCTCTCTCTCTCTCTGAACACTGACTTTTTTGTTCTATCTTAACGTCTCAATTCTGGACGATGATTGAGTGTCGCGGCGCTAATAAGGCAACAAAGAGAGTGTGTGGGCGTGGGGGCGTGAGAGGGAGAAGGGGTGGGAACGGGAGAGGGTGGTGGAGGGGTGGAGTGGTTGAGCGAGGATGGGGGTGTAGCCTGGAGCACCGGCAAGAGACAGACAGGTGTGGAAGAGGAAGCGGCGGAGATAACCCTCGGGACAACGGCTTTGCTTCCTTCCACGCCGCTTCCTCAGACTCGAGCGCTTGGAATGAAAAGACTTAGGAAAAAAAAAAAAAACAGAAAAAAAACACGCGAACGCTTGAAATAGGATACGTTAAATAAATAAAATGTGATACGATAAATAACTATGACACAATGAATAAGTAAGTGACAGAAAGTGACACACAGAGAGAGAGAGAGAGAGATGGAGACAGAATTGAGAGAAAGGGGAGTGGGTAGGTGACAGATTGTGACGGGAAAGCGTTTAGGAGGGAGGGAATTGTGAAGAGAAACACGTAGGGGGATGATACGTTAAATCAATCAATCAGATATAAGCAAAATTTAATGGTAATTGAATAAAGTCCTTGCAGAAAGACTCGAACGCTTGAAAGACTCGACAAAAATCACTCGAACGCTTAAAATCACTTGAAAAAAAATATGAAATGAATAAATAAACCAGTTAAATGTGCATAAAATTAAGAAAAATGCAATAAAGTCCTGCCAGAAAGACTCGAACGCGTGTTGGAAAGACCCGGAGGAAAAAAAAAAAAAAAGATCACTCGAACGCTTGAAATTACTCGGAAAACAAATACAAGACACGAATAAATGAAATAAGTATGCAAATAAAAAAAAAAAAAATGAAGGGAAATTCAGTAAAGTCCTATACGTTTGGAATTACCAGAAAAAAAATAAAAAAAATACAAGAAAACGAAAAATAAATAGATAAATAGATAAAACGAAGGAAAAAAAATCAGTAAAAAAAATAAATGATCTGTACTTTCCTTCATATTACCAGACATTTCATCTTTCGTTTTCCCTTCCTTTTATTCTTTTCTTTAATTTTTCTTTTAGTTACTTCTTTACTTATACATTATCTAACATTTTCCTTCTCATATTCTTTCTAATTTAGAGTAAAAGTTTAACTCCCCTTTAGTTAACCACGACGCGATTGAAGATAAGATAAGAGAAGAAGGAAGTTACAGGGAAGTTTTACAGTTAGGTTACAGGAGGTTTCCAATCACTACACACTGCTGATAAGAAGAGAAGATTGACACGTGATTCATGATAAAGTTAAGCGTCATTCATGGATCATTGGATGCGTATACAAACTTGCGCCATAAAGATTAGGAAAAATATATTGCAGGATAATTTATGATCTATCGCTATTTATGAAGGACGTTCAAATCTCTCTCTCTGGCTTCATAGGTTTAAGCCCTTCAGTTCTGGGACACATTTTTACCTTGAGATTCGTGTACCATTTGACCATTTTATTCACATTAGGAAGGGTCTAAGGAGGTTGGAAGATTAATGGCCACAGTCTTCACTATTTTAATCCCCCACACGAGTTTCTGAAGGTGTATAAAATCACCAAATAGTAACCAGAATGAATATGAAGACGCGTCATGATACTGAAGGGTTTAAAGTTATTTCGTAGGTTTATAGTTATCCCATAAAAAAAGGAGAGAAGGGAGTTTTCAGATATTAATGACGATAAGAGAAGATTAACCCTTTCAGTGCTATTTGACGCATCTTTCCATAGGGAGGCGATAGCGTAGTGGATAAGGCGGTCGTGGTGGGATCGGCCAGACGTCCATTCGAATCCCACCACGTGCCGCCTTGAAACTTTGTCATTTGTGGAGTGGTTTAAAATTAATTACCTATATGTCACCATGATACAAAGGTTCTAGATGGAGGTGTCATTGCCTTACACCAAAGATGCGCTTGGGTGGTGATATGGGCCCTAATATGGATACCACTATACATGAAATTGCCTGAGCCACTAATGGGTGGATGTTGGACAGCGCTTCCTATACTCTTCAAGTACACCTACAGGCGCTATAGGACCGTAACATTAAAAAAAAAACACATTTCTTCTTATTCTAGACTAACCTATATACATCATAGTGGCTGGAAACTGCAAAACGTATCCTTGTAATAACTTTTTTCGTTGCAGACACTTAGAAAAAAATCATATACGTTGCTTTTTAGTGTCGAAATTTGTTGTATATCACAGGGAAAGGGTTAATCAAACACACACACACACACACACACACACACACACACACACACACACACACACACACACTTAATTTACATCGACACCTTTCCATCAGTTATCTACATACGAATCTGCTTACCATTTTTACCAGGAATTTTCATACAGAAACGCGGCGTGAAAAGGTTTATGGCGCTAATCTTCCGTCAAAACAAGAACACAGGAGGAGAGCGAGCGACACTTGCGTACGAAGAATTAAGGAAGAGGAGAGAAAGTACAGTCCAGTTATCGAGTATAGCAAGAACAGTGTCCAATTTCAATACATTTTTAAGGCAACACATGAAAAAATGAAGTTACAATCTCCAGTTAAAATAAAAACACATGAAGAAAAGAAGGAAGGAAGGAAGGAAGGAGGAAGGAAGGAAAGGAAAAATACAGTCCAATTATTGAATATAGCAAGAATAAAGACCAGTTTCAGTACATTTTTAAAGCGAGACAGAAAATAAATGATAGTCTCTAGTCGAAAGAAAACACACGTAGAAGGAGGAAGGGAAGAAGAAAAGCAAGAATATTCACTCCATTTATCGAATACAAGCAAGAATAGTGTCCAGTTTCAATATATTTTCAAAACAAGACAGAAAAAAAATGTCGAAAGAAAAACACGCGGATAAGGAAGGAAGGAAGGAAGGAAGGAAGGAATGCCGAGTAATTACAGAAACTTTTAAAAGATTAGACGAGTTTATGAATGAAGAAGTGAGAAACGAAAACAAAAACGAAAGAAAAAAGGAAAAGAAATGATAGCCAAGAAATTATTAGGACAATGCTTTATTTTTGATAACTTAATGCACTGATAAATGAATAAATAAATAAGGCAATGTAGGTGATCAGTGGGTCAGTTATTAGTCAGGCAGTCAGTCAGTCAGTCAATCAGTCAGTCAGTCAGTCAGTCAGGAATTCAATCAGCAGAGAGGAAAAAAACGACAAATGTTTTCTCGTTCCGTTGTAACCTGACTGTTCATTTCTCTCGTTCCGGTTACCTGTGTGTGTGTGTGTGTGTGTGTGTGTGTGTGTGTGTGTGGGTGGGTGAGTGTGTGTGTGTGTGTGGTGCGGGGCGGCATACTCTTTGTTATTCTCCCCCACACACACACGTCAATGTCACCTCTAAAAAATACAATAAAAGATTCTGATCTCGAATACAAAACACTTGATTCGCTTCATGGTATAAAAAGAGAGAGAGAAAAATATAGATTAGTGAATAAGTCAATGGACAAAAATACGAAATAATAAACAAAATAAATTCATAATATCTGAAGCGGCTTAGTCCAGAAAATTTAAAGGGAAAAAAAATACTTGTCAATGAAATAAAGGATGAAAAATATAACGAATTCTGTACCTCGAGAAAAACAAAGGAAAATGGAAAAAAAAGACATGGGAAGGAAAAAGAAAAAGAAAAGTGAATTATAAGGGAAAGAAAAATAAAAAAAAAAAAAAAAAGAAAGAAAAAAGAAAAAATATAAAAAGGAAAAGGAAAAGAAAAGAAAAAAAATGAAAATAGGAGAAAAGAAAAGAAAAAAAAAGAAAAAGAAAAGAAAAGAAAAAAAAAAAAAAAAAAAAGAAAAGGATAGGAAAAGGAAGGAAAAATGAAAATACGAGAAAAAGAAAAAAGAAAAAAAAAAAAAAAAAGAAAAGAATAAGAAAAAAGAAAAGAAAAACAAAAATAAAATAAAAATGAAAAGGGAAAGAAAAAGGAAAAAATGAAAATGTGAGAAAATAAAAGTAAAAAAAAAAAAAAAAAAAAAAAGAAAAAGAAAAGAAAAAGAAATAAGAATACGTAAAAGAAAAGAAAAAGAAAAAAATAAGAATAACAAACTTTCTATCGACTAAACAACTTTCATACAAAAAAAAAAAAAAAAAAACCACTTCATAATTTCATAGATGCATATTTTCTTTTCACTCGCTTCCGTCAGCACACACACACACACACACACACACACACACACACACACACACACACACACACACACCAATAAACAAATGTGGAAAAACAAGCGAATGAGTTAATGTGTGTGTGTGTGTGTGTGTGTGTGTGTGTGTGCGTATATGTGTGTGTGTGTGCGTATGAGTGCGTATGTGCGTGTATTAATTAATAGGTGAGGTAGCAATAATAATTTCTTACTAAAGCAGTAATGAGGCGGCACGAGATATCACCGCCTCGGGTAATGAATCTCACATCGCAGCATTATGAAAGGTGCGAGGCGTGTCACTTCATTAACAATTAGCACAGGTGTACGAGGCTAAACTATTATTATTTGTCTGTGATTTGAGCGCAGGAAGACAACAGGGAACACAAAGGAGGAGCAAGCAACAAGAATAGACACGTTTTGGAAATCACGACGGTGTTTTTAGATCTGGGTTAGGTTAGGTTAGGTTAGGTTAGGTTAGGTAAGGTTAGGTTAGGTTAGGTTAGGTTAGGTATGGTTAGGTTAGGTTAGGTAAGGTTAGGTTAGGTTAGGTTAATGTTTGGTTATATTAAATTAGGTTAGGTTAGGTTAGGTTAATGTTTGGTTAGGTTATTAGGTTAGGTAAGGTAATGGTTAGGTTAGGTTAGGTTAGGTTAATGTTTGGTTAGATTATATTAGGTTATGTTGTTGTTATTGTTGTTGTTATTATTACTAGATTTTCCTCCTATCTTTCCTGCTCTCTATAAGACCAATACGGATGTCAGCTGCGTTTACCTAACACTCAAATAGCGAGGATGTGGAAATGGAGACAATGAACTGAAAAAAGAGGAGGAGAAACTAACACAACAACAACAACAACAACAACAACAACAATTAACTCGAACAGTCTTCAACAACCACTAAGTACACGGTCTCATTTAGAGTAAGACTAGCGAGATATCTTTTTTTCATGTAAGAGGGAAAAATTGGCCAATGGCAAAAAAAAAGGAAAAAAAAAAGAAAATAAGTTAGATTGATATATAAAAAAAAAAGACCAACTGAGGTGCCGGTTCCCAAACACGTCAAATAGGAATATACTCAAAATAGGACCCTGAGAATAGTGTATGAGTCATTTTGTATAGGATGTGTATAAGTATCTTGTATATATTCATGGTACAGTTTAATTAAGTATACAGGACTCTGCTGAGAATGGCGAGTTTGTTCAGTGAGTTTAGCCAGTCGGTCAGCGGCTTAGTTTAGTCAGTTAGTTGATCAGTCGAGTAGCCAGTCAGTCAGTCAGTCAGTTAATGGTTTAGTTCGGTAGTGCGTCAGTCAGTCAGTCAGTCAAGTAGTCAGTCAGTCAGTTCATTGTTTAGTTCAGTAGTGCGTCAGTCAGTTAGTCAGTCAGTTAGTCAGTCAGTCATAGTCAGTAAGTTAATTGTTTAGTTCAGTTGTGCGTCAGTCAGTTAGTCAGTCAAGTAGTCAATCAGTTAGTCAGTCAAGTAGTCAGCCAAGTAGTCAGTCACCTTAGTCAGTCAAGTAGTCAGTCAGTTAGTCAGTCAAGTAGTCAGTCAGTCAGTTAATGAGTTGACATGTTCTTAAATTAGTCAGTCTGTTAAGAGTGTCTATCATTCAGTCAGGCAGTTAGTCAGTCAGTCAGTTAGTCAGTTTGTTAATTAGTGAGTCAGTGAGCAAGGCAAAATCTCTCTCTCTCTCTCTCTCTCTCTCTCTCTCTCTCTCTCTCTCTCTCTCTCTCTCTCTCTCTCTCTCTCTCTAACATCACCACTACCACCACCACCACTAGTAGCAATCCAATCTCTCCCCACCACACACACATACACACACACACACACACACACACACACACACACACACACACACACACACACACACACACACATAAAACCTCACCACATTTTAATCTACTTTCGCTTTTCTTAGTAAAATATTTAACGAATATAACAAAAAAATACAAAAGATTGAAAGAAAAAGAAATATGATGAAATAAAAGATGAGAGAGAAAGAGAGAGAGAGAGAGAGAGAGAGAGAGAGAGAGAGAGAGAGAGAGAGAGAGAGAGAGAGAGAGAGAGAGAGTTGCGCGTCACATTGTTGTATTCATTTCCGAAATCATTTTAGTTCGACAAGAATGCCTCGTAAAAATGTGGAGAGAGGAAAAATAATGATGGATAAAGAGAGAGAGAGAGAGAGAGAGAGAGAGAGAGAGAGAGAGAGAGAGAGAGAGAGAGAGAGAGAGAGAGAGAGAGAGAGAGAGAGAGTGATAAAGCTGCCGCAATCCGTACAAATTGAAATGATGAATGTCAAAATGTTGTTGTTTGTCGTTTGTCACTTTGAAGAATTTGCTCTCCGGCTAAATTAATGACTGACCAGAAATTAAAAAGAAAAAAAATAACAGGGAAAAAAAAAAGAAAACGAGAGAAAAAAAAATGAAGAGTAAAAAAAAAAAAAGAAGAGTAAAAGAAGAAAACGAAATTGAAAAAATAAGAAAAGAAAAAAGAGAGAAATAAGAAAATAAGAAATAGAAATAAAAAGAAGGAAGAAAAAATAGAAAAAAAGGAAAAGGGTGAAAATGAGAAAAATAAGAAAAGAAAAATGAAGAAAAAAAATTAAGAATAAAAAAAAACCGACAACAACAACAAAAACAACAATAACAACAACAACAACAACAATAACACCACCACCACCACCACCACCACCACCACAACAACAACAAGAAAACTGACTATTATTATTATTTTCTCTTCCTCGTGAGTTAAAAAAAAAAAAAATGAAATAATGATGAACGAGATGAAATAGACGAAATGAATAAATGTTTGAATAATTGCAGGAAAAAAAAGAAAACGAAAAAAAATAAATAAAACAAAACTTAGATCTCGTTATGATTTTCTGCCTTACCTCCACCACCATCACCGCTACCACTACTACCACCATCACCACCATCACCACCACTACCACCACCACCACCACCACCACCACCAAAATATCACTTAATGAGAGAAAAATAAAACATGAAGGACACTCTTATCTCTCTCTCTCTCTCTCTCTCTCACACACACACACACACACACACACACACACACACACACACACACACACACACACACACACACACACACACACACACACACACACACTCACTCACTCTCTCTCTCTCTCTCTCTCTCTCTCTCTCTCTCTCTCTCTCTCTCTCTCTCTCTCGAATATTAACCTTATCTTCATTTTTAGTACTTAACACCCCCACCCCACCTTCCTCTCCCCCGAACCCAAACCTCCCCCCTTGAGAATCCCTGAAGTGCCCCTGAAGCTACACGTCCCTGAATTTAAGAAGCCAAAACTCTCCCTTCCTTTCTTTAGTATCTGTGCTTCCCCATTACCCATCCTCTACCCATCTCATCCTTGCCCACACAGCCCTGCCCTGAATTTTCCTCCCTGAATTTTGGTTAACTCTCATGTCTATTGGGGAAACTGGCGACACAGTGGGTCTATTTATTTTTCCATATTTTGTTGCTCTTTTTCTGATCCATAAAAAACACTCACTTGGTTCTTTTTTACCGTATACCCTATACCCATTTGCTACTAAGGCCCTTCTACTTTTCCTACCCTAGATAAAGTTCCCTGACACATTTTCTGACTCACACAGCAAAGGTTCACAAAGCATATCTGTATTTCAAAACGCTTTCCTCTCTCACCATAGCTATTTTCAAAGGCCACAGAGAAGGTTAGCCACGTTCTCAATAGTGTTTCTCCTGTTTGTAATGTAGAGAGCTTGTTTATCTGCCGTTAGAACTCGTAGAAACCCGTTAAATCTTCGTGTCACCAGCCAGCGTCTCTTGAATTAGTGAGGTTGCGCGGTGGAGGTGATTCAAAATATTACACTTAACACCTTCAGCACTGGGACGCATTTTTAATCTTCATCTTGAGATTTGTGCACGATTAGACGGTTTTATTGACATTAGAAAGGATTTATGGAGGTCAGAAGATTAATGGCCACAGTCTTCACTAGTTTAATCCCCACTTTTGAAGGTTTTGAAGGTACATAAAATCACTAAATTGTAACCAAAATGTATGTGAAAACGCGCTGTGGTACTCAAGAGGTTAAAACAATTCGTCTGACTTGATTGATCTCTTCGGTACCAGGACGCGTTTCTCATATTCATTCTGGCGATTTTACACACCAAACTTAGTAGACTCTACCTATTAATCTTCTGACCTCCATAGACCCTTCCTGATGCAAATAAAATGGTCTAATCGCATAAAAAAAAATTGAAGGTAAAAATGAGTCTCAGAATTGTAGGGGTGAAAAAAGTCACGGAGTTGTTTTTTTTTTTTTATAGCTTTCGTGGATGTTTTATTTCCTGTTGATGGTGTGAATCGTGGCACATCATTGCTATCGCCATGGAGAGACTGAAAACCAACAACACTTTCCCCACAGCGAGGTAAAAAATGCGTCTCACTACTGAAGGGGTCAATCTAAAAGGAGGAGGAGGAGGAGGAGGAGGAGGAGGAAGAAGAAGAAGTAGTAGGAATCCCATAGCATAACATACGAAAAAACTCCACTAACCTAACCTAACCTAACCTAACCTAACCTAAGTACCCAACCCAACCCAACCCAACCTAACCAAACCCAACCAAACCCAACCCAACCTAACCTAACCTAACCTAACCCAACCCAACCTAACCTAACCAAACCCAACCCAACCTAACCTAACCTAACCTAACCCAACCCAACCCAACCTAACCTAACCTAACCTAACCCAATCAACCCAACCCCAACCCAACCTAACCTAACCTAACCCAACCCAACCCAACCTAACCTAACCTAACCAACCTAACCTAACCTAACCTAACCTAACCTAACCTAACCTAACCTAACCAACCTAACCTAACCTAATCTAAACTAACCAAATCTCAATGAACACTTAACCCACCCACACGTTCCCTTCCCCGTCCTTCCTCCCCACTCACCTGCTGGATCATGTGTTGGTACTGCGGCGTGGTGGGGTCCAGGCGGTCCAAGTCGTGGGTGAGAGCAAACTCCGTGAGGGACTTCCAGGGTGGTTGGTAGGCGGTGACATCCAGAGGGGCTGTGGGCGGGTCGGTTTGCACGGGCGGGGAGGCCACCAGAGGGATCCCTTGCATCACTCCGTACGTGCCAAACCGCCCGCTCTGTGGAGGAATGGGTGGTGAGTCTGGTGAGGTGGTGAGCGTGTGGTATGGTGGTGTGTTTGGTGTGGTGGTGAGTGTGAGTGAGGTGGTGAGCGTGTGGTATGGGGTAAGGTGCGTGGTGATGTGTGGCGTGGTGTGGTGTGGTGTGGTATGGTGGTGAGATAACGGTGTAGTGTGGTGTGGTGGTGGCGATGTGTGGTGGTGTGGTGTGATGAGATGTGGTGATATGTTTGTGGTGTGGTGTGGTGTGGTATGGTGTGTGGTGTGAAATGTGTGGTGAAGTGGTGGTGTGGTGTGGTGGTGAGATGTGGTGTGATGAGATGTGGTGATAGGTTTGTGGTGTGGTGTGGTTGTGTGGTGTGTGGTGTGGTGAGGTGTGGTGAAGTGGTGGTGTGGTATGGTGATGTGTGTGGTGTGGGGGTGGTGATGTGTGTGGTGCTGTGTGTGGTGAGGTGTGGTGTGGCGAGCTGCGGTTAGTGGGAAGCTTGAGAGAGAGAGAGAGAGAGAGAGAGAGAGAGAGAGAGAGAGAGAGAGAGAGAGAGAGAGAGAGAGAGAGAGAGAGAGAGAGAGAGAGAGAGAGAGAGAGAGAGACTAAACTAAGACCTAGAAAATTAATGAAAATAAAATTAGAAAAGAGAGAAGGAAAAAAAAACATATATAAACCAGACGGTGTAAGGAGGAGGAGGAGGAGGAGGAGGAGGAGGAGGAGGAGGAGGAGGAGGAGGAGGAGGAGGAGAAGAAGAAGAAGAAGAAGAAGAAGAAGAAGAAGAAGAAGAAGAAGAAGAAGAAGAAGAAGAAGAAGAAGAAGAAAAGAAGAAGAAATGAAGAAGATGAAGACACATGGCTGGAGGTAAGAGAGAGAGAGAGAGAGAGAGAGAGAGAGAGAGAGAGAGAGAGAGAGAGAGAGAGAGAGTGTCCTGCTCTTATCAGGACTAATGCAGCAGTAGCTTTACGGAGAGTGTTAGGAGATAGGACACCCCCTCCCCCCTCCCTCCCACTCTCCCTCCCTCATCCATCACTTCCTCCCTCTCCCTCACAAGGAAGAGAGAGAGAGAGAGAGAGAGAGAGAGAGAGAGAGAGAGAGAGAGAGAGAGAGAGAGAGAGAGTTAATGGGTGGGTGTGAGGGTATGGGAAAGACTTGAAAGGGTGAGAGAGAGAGAGAGAGAGAGAGAGAGAGAGAGAGAGAGAGAGAGAGAGAGAGAGAGAGAGAGAGAGAGAGTGGTCTAATGGAAGGGAAGCCGCTGTAATGGTTTGTTGCAATTAAAATATCGTTCGCATCCCTTCGTTTGGCTCTGGCTTGGACGCACACACACACACACACACACACACACACACACACACACACACACACACACACACACACACACACACACACACACACACACACACACAAACGAATCAACTCTGATCATAAGGACAAAGAGAGGAGGAGGAGGAGGAGGAGGAGGAGGAGGAGGAGAAGAATCAACTCTGTTTTAATTCAAAGCTCGTGTTTTTTTAATTTCTTTTGTCTTTTCTCTCAACTCAAGAAATATAAATAGTTTACTTTTTTTTTTTTACTTTTTCATTCCAGTGTTGTGTTTACCAGAAAGGGGAACGACTGGCGATCTTTCTATTTGTTTCATTTTATTTCAGTATTTTTTTTTCTATACCCATCTTTTCCTTTTCTTTTTTCTTTCTTTCTTTTCTTTCTTTCATTTTTTTCTATATTGTTTTCATTTATTCTTGACTTTTTTCTTCATTCACTTTCTGTCTTTCTTTCGTCTTTTTATATATATATTTTTCTTTTTATTCTTGTTTTTATTCTCGGTCTTTTTCTTTCTTTCTTTTCTTTCTTTCATTTTTTTCTATATTCTTTTCCTTCATAACCTATTTCTTCATTAATTTTCATTCATCTTTTGATATTTTTACTTCCTTTATCTATTCTTTTTTTATTCTTGATCCTTTTCTTTGTTCATTTCATATTTCTTTCAATATTCCTCTTTTCTTTTCTTATTTTTCATCTTTTCTTTATCCATTTTCCTCTTTATTTTTTTCTTGTGTTATTTCAATTTAATTTCCACGCAGCAGTAAATAAACAAATAAGTTAACCTGTAAATGACAAGATGGAGAGAGTGATAGGAAGAAATAGGGAGAGGGAGAGATGAAGGGGAGTGGTGTGACTGGAATGACAGGAATAGGGAGAGGGAATAGGTTTAGGAACATGAGTGGGAATGAAGGTTAAAATTTTGAATAGGGTTGGAATGTTTTGAATAGGGTTGGAATGTATAAGTTAATCTAAATTCCATGTCTGTGTGATCTGTTTATTTATTTATTTGTTTTATTTATTTATTTATCTATTTATCATTCATTTCTCTATACACTTTTTCATACTCTTGATATATTTATTCTTTTTATCAAATTTCCTGCGACTTTTCTTTTTCCTTATCTATTCGCTCAGTGATGAATAAAGTTGTCGCTTCATAATCAACTCTATTTACACATTTCATAAAATATTCGTTACTGTCATTTTTTTTCATATTTTTCCCACATTTCTTCATCCAATACGTAAGAAAAAGATACACTTACTAATACTAATTATACAATACTCTATACACAACAAAAAAAAAAAACGTTTATCATTGTCATTCTTTTTTCATAACTGTTATCCTTTTTCATACTTTCCTGTCATTTCTTCATCCAATAGGTAAGAAAAACACACACACACTTGCTCATTTTAATACAATATACACAATTCACACAAAAAAAAAAAAACGTTTATCAGTCATTCTTTTTCATACTTTCCTCTCTTTTCTTCATCCAATCGTTAAGAAAAACACACACACTTGCTCATTTTAATACAATACTCATTCTCAACATCATTCCTTACTTATCCTTTCTTATTCTCAACATTACTTCTTACACACTTGCTAATACTAATACAAATTCTCCTCATTCTCAACATTATTTTCTTTCATTTATATTTCGTTTCGTCTTTCAAAAATATAAAAAGCCACAATTATATATATATTTTCCTCACCTAAGAAATTGGCAAAAAAAATTCCTTACAATTGTTAGAGAGAAAAGTCTAAAGGAGGAGGAGGAGGAGGAGGAGGAGGAGGAGGAGGAGGAGGAGGAGGAGGAGGAGGAGTAAAAAAGAGGAATGCGATAAGGATGAAAAGTAAAAGGTAGAAGGATAGAAGAATATGTGGAAGCAAAATGAAGACGAAAAGGAGGAGAAGAAGAGAAAAAGAAGAGGAGAAGAAGAAGGAGGTGGAAGGAGGAGGAAGAAGATAAATATGAGAATGAATAAGAAGATGCAAAAGGAAATGTAGGAAGGAAAAAGCAAGAAGAGAAAGATTAAGAGAGAGAGAGAGAGAGAGAGAGAGAGAGAGAGAGAGAGAGAGAGAGAGAGAGAGAGAGAGAGAGAGAGAGAGAGAGAGAGAGAGAGATTTAATTTCCTAAGGTCTGTGATAAATGCCATGTTTTCCCTGTCTTGCTGTTAACTCGTCCTTGTGAGAGAGTTACGAGCAGGTGTAGAAGAGTCAGGTGTGTTAAGCCCAAGCCAGCGCCGGGAGAGGCTTGGGGAACACACCTGCCACCTTATCACCTCTTAACACACCTGTCGATAGGCCGCGAGGCACACACACACACACACACACACACACACACACACACACACACGCACACACACACGCACACACACACACCTGCGTCATTTTTTGCTTAACTTCATAACATCTGTCTCTTTTTGTGCCGTCTTTAACACCTGTTTGTCCCCCTCTCTCTCTCTCTCTCTCTCTCTCTCTCTCTCTCTCTCTCTCTCTGGTCTCCATTTCATAATTCTTTTCTACTTCTTTCTCTTCCTTTTCTTTCTTTTTCCTTCCTACCTTTCTCTCTGCATCTTTTTATTCACTCTCATATTTTTTCTTTTCCTCCTTCCTCCTCCTCCTCCTTCTTCTTCTTCTTCTTCTTCCTCCTCCTCCTCCTCCTCCTCCTTTTTTTCTATCGCATCCTCCCTTTTCTTCTTTTTTCTTCCCATATATTCTTCTACACATTCTTCTACTTTTTATTTCTTCATCCTTATCACATTCCTCTTCTTCTTCTACTCCTCCTCCTCCTCCTCCTCCTCCTCCTCTCCCTTTTCTCTCACCTCTCCCACTTCTTACCTCCACTCCTCCTCTACATTTCCTTATCCACTGTTTTATTTCTTCCCTCCATATCTTGCTCCCATCTACACCTCATCTACACTGCTACCTGTCCCCACACGCTCCATCTACACCACTATCTACACTCCATAGCTGCTTCTCTACACTCCCTTCCCTTCCTCCCTATCTGTCGGTGTCTCGTGTACACCTCTCACACACACACACACACACACACACACACACACAAGAGTCAGTTAGCCAGCCAGCCTGCCGAACGCTCCTTTTATAGACGTACACACACACACACACACACACACACACACACAGAAGGAGACAAACTCGTCCCGTGCACAACACAAACAAAAGAACATTTTTTTAATACCAACACGCTGATAAAGGCTTCCACTCCCTCCAGCCGCTTTGAGGAGGAGGAGGAGGAGGAGGAGGAGGAGGAGGAGGAGGAGGAGGAGGAGGAGGAGGAGGAGGAGGAGAGGAGGAGATACATAAAGAGATGGACAAACAGACGCTGGGGTAGAGAGAGAGAGAGAGAGAGAGAGAGAGAGAGAGAGAGAGAGAGAGAGAGAGAGAGAGAGAGAGAGAGAGAGAGAGAGACTTATGCATCACCCCACAGAAATAAAATAAAAGTAAGGAACCGGCTGTTAATTTTCTGTCTTCCACTGTCCGCCGTGGTACAGTGGAACCATGCGTGCTTTGGGGTCCGAGGGGTCTCCAAGCGCACGGGTTCGAATCCTGTCCACGGTCCGAGTGTAGGTTGGGCTTCCTCACTCGGGGCAAGGGTTTCCTAGCGGGTGGGCTTTGAGATAGGAGGTACCACAAAAAAGTATCCCCTTTAGCCAAGAAATTCCCGTGAAAAGCCCACATGGTATAAATAAAAAAAAAGAAAAAAAAAACTCAAATAAGAAAGCAAGTCTGAAGCATGCCTACTTACATACTCCTTTCTCCACCCTTTTATATCCCTCTCCTTAACCTCTTCAGTACTGGGACGCATTTTTACCATGAGTTTTGTGTACAATTAGGCGATTTTAGTGATATTAGGAAGGGTCTATGGAGTTCAGAGTTTAATGGCCACAGTCTTCACTATTTTAACCTCTTCGGTACTGGGAAGCTTTTCTACCATGAGTTTTGTGTACAATTAGATGATTTTATTGATATTAGGAAGGGTCTATGGAGTTCAAGAGTTTAATGGCCACAGTCTTCACTATTTTAACCTCTTCAGTACTGGGACGCATTTTTACCATGAGTTTTGTGTACGATTAGATCATTTTATTTGCATTAAGAAAGGTCTATAGAGGTCACAAGATTAATGGCCAGAGTCTTCACTGTTTTAATCTCCCATATAAGTTTCTGAAGCTGTATAAAGTCGCCAAACAGCAAACAGAATGAGTACGAAAACGAGTCATGCTACTGAAGGGGTTGAAATCTAAGACTAAGGAAAATAAAAGCAATAGCAA
>NC_059271.1:2225000-2237500 GCF_017591435.1 Portunus trituberculatus | reverse complement strand
TACCACCAGCAATAAAGAGGACAGGTTGTGAGTGAGTGGGTGGGGACAAGACATGGCTGGCAGGCGGGCGGGCGGGCGGGTGGGTGGGTGGGTAGGTGGGTGGAGGGCGGGCAGGCGGGTGGCAGGGCACCATTATCATAATACGCCCATTGTTCCAAGGTAGCGGCCCACGGAGGCGATGTGGCAGATGAGGTGGAGGCGTGTGTGAGGGGGCGCGGCTGTAAAACTATAGTGGTGGTGGTGGTGGTGGTGGTGGTGATTGTGGTAGTAGTGGTTAGTGGTGGTAGAAGTGACAGTTTGTGGTGGTGGTAGTGGTGGTGTTAGTAGTAGTAGTAGTAGTAGTAGTAGTGGTGGCGGTAGTGATAGTGGTGATGACTGCGGTGTTAATAATGGTGGTGGTGTATGGTAAAGGACAGTTGAGAAGGAAGGTACTGTGGTGGTCGTAGTGGTGGTGGTGGTGGTGGTGGTGGTGGTGGTGATGGGTACAGTAAGACAATAGATCAAAGCAAGATTAGTTTAGTTACCCCCCTCAAGTGTGTGTGTGTGTGTGTGTGTGTGTGTGTGTGTGTGTGTGTGTGTGTGTGTGTATTGCCAGGAAATGCCAAACGAAGGTAACATCGCGGCCTTGGAAATCTCTCTCTCTCTCTCTCTCTCTGTTTCTTTGTCCCTTCTCCTTCCTCCTATTTTTTTTCCCTCCTCTCCACGTGTCCATCTCTCAGCACACACACACACACACACACACACACACACACACACACACACACACACACACCGCGTAGTGTAGTGATTAGCACGCTCGACTCACGATCAAGAGGGCTCGGGTTCGAGTCCCGGTAAGCGGCGAGGCAAATGGGCGCGGCTGTTAATGTGTGGGGTGTGTTCACCTAGCAGTAAGTAGGTACGGGATGTAACTGGAGGGGTTATGGCCTCGCTTTCCCGGTGTGTGGAGTGTGTGTTGTGGTCTCAGTCCTACCCGAAGATCGGTCTATGAGCTCTGAGCTCGCTCCGTAATAGGGAAGACTGGCTGGGTGACCAGCAGACGACCTAGGTGAATTACACACACACACACGTTACACATAAAAAAGAAATCCCTGACGCAGATGTACACACACATATACACACATACACATATACACGCACATACAGACCCACTGCCCCAGACACACACACACTCACACACACACACACACACACACACACACACACACACACACACACACACACACACACACAGATGTAAACAAACTCCCTTCCTTTATCCTTCACACACGCACCCGCCAACCTTTCACAGTTCCTACACACACACACACACACACACACACACACACACACACACACACACACACACACACACACACACACACACGCAAGCTTGACACGCACATGGCACCATACATATACACACATTTTTACACACGCCCGGTAGCTCGGTGGTTAGAGCGTTGGCTTCACAAGCCAGAGAACCGGGGTTCGATTCCCCGGCCTGGTGGAGATATTTGGGTGTGTCTCCTTTCACGTGTAGCCCCTGTTCACCTGGTAGTGAGTAGGTACGGGATGTAAATCGAGGAGTTGTGACCTTGTTGTCCCGGTGTGTGGTGTGTGCCTGGTCTCAGGCCTATCCGAAGATCGAAAATAATGAGCTCTGAGCTCGTTCCGTAGGGTAACGTCTGGCTGTCTCGTCACAGACTGCAGCAGATCAAACAGTGAAAACAGTGAAACACATATACATTTCAACTCGCATGTTCACACCTACACACACACACCTACACACACACACACACACACACACACACACACACACACACACACAGGTGACCTCATTATGCAGGTGGGGTGGGTCAGTCATCCACTAATTAGGAAGATGGTCATACGTCGCCGGGCCATAAAATTTAATGATTTGTCTCTCCAGTGTAATAGGAAAGGCTCCATTAGACAGAAGGCCGGCACAGGTAGGTAGTAGGTAGGTAGGTGGGTGGGTGGGTAGATGGACCTCTCTCTCTCTCTCTCTCTCTCTCTCTCTCTGTGTGTCGGTCTGTCTCTCTCTCTCTCTCTCTCTGGTTTGTGTAGTTTTTTTTTGTTGTTTCGTTGGTTTTTAGTTCTCTCTCTCTCTCTCTCTCTCTCTCTCTCTCTCTCTCTCTCTCTCTCTCTCTCTCTCTTATCTGTTTACCTATCTACCAGTTTATTCTCTTATCTTTTGGTTATTTTTCCTTTGTTTTGCTTTTACTATCATTTGTTTTCATTTCTTTACGTACATTTTTCTAGATTTAGTCATAAAGTGTGTGTGTGTGTGTGTGTGTGTGTGTGTGTGTGTGTGTGTGTGTGTGTGTGTGTGTGTGTGTGTGTGTGTGTGTTTTGGTAGGTTGCGTAAGTGTAGGGTTGTTGTTGTTGTTATTGTTACTGTTGTTGGTGGTGGTGTTGTTGGTGGTCGTGGTGGTGGTGGTGGTGGTGTTGGTGTTGATGTTGGTGGTGGTGGTGGTGGTATGGTGAATGAATAAAATGAATGGATCAACAAAGTAAATAATATAGTGTACAAATTTGTTATGCATCATCATCATCACCATCACCACCATCATCACCACCACCACCACCACCACCACCACCACCATCATCATCATCATCACCACCACCATCACCACCATCAACTAACTAATTATGGCACTATCCTTATCTACACCACCACTCCCACCACCACCACCACCACCACCACCACCACCACCACCACCACCACCACTACTTAACCACAAAAAACTATAATAACTACCATCATCGCTACCATTAACACCCTCTTCCCTATCTACCTCCTTCCCTCTCCTCTCTCTCTCTCTCTCTCTCTCTCTCTCTCTCTCTCTCTCTCTCTCACAAAAAGAGTAGCATCACCATCATCATTTCCACGAGAGAAAAAAAAAAAAGAGAAAAAGAAGAAAAAAAAAAGAAATAATCCAGTTTGTCATATTTTTGTACCTCGCTGGACACTTCTTGGCCTTAAAAGACTCATTTAATTGCCTTTTTTGAGAGAGAGAGAGAGAGAGAGAGAGAGAGAGAGAGAGAGAGAGAGAGAGAGAGAGAGAGAGAGAGAGAGAGTTATGAAACGAGAAATCTAATGGAGTCCTAATATTATACAAAGCAAAAAATGTTCTCTTCGTCGTCACTGCAATCTAACGAGCAGACACTGACGGGGAGAGAAAAAAAAAAAAAAGAAAAAGAAAAAAAATAATAACAACTTCGGACTCATCAATTCTTCTCGTGTGTGTGAGTGAGTGAGTGAGTTTTTCGTGAGATAATTGCCAGAACCAGTTTAACCCCCTTCAGTAGCATGACGTGTGTTCGTATTCACTCTGCTTACTATTTGGCGATTTTATACAGCTTCAGAAACTCATGTGGGGGTTTAAATAGTGAAGACTGTAGCCATTAATAATCTTCTGACCTCCATAGACCCTTTCTAATGTTAATAAATTGGTGTTATTGTACACATATCTGAAGGTAGAAATGTGTCTCAGTACTGAAGGGGTTAATTTCAGATCTGGTACATAATTTTGCTGTAGACTCTGGCCATTAATCTTCTGACCTCCATAGAGCCTTCCTGGTGTTAGTAAAATGGTACACAAATCTCAAGGTATAAATGTGTTCCTGTACTGAAGGGGTTAACTTAAGATCTGCTGTGTCATTTGCTGAGTAAGAAAACACTAGACGTTAATAATAAAGAAATAATAAAGAAAAATAAGAAGAGAATGAAAATATGAGAAAATTATAACGTAAGGACAAGAACATGAACAAAACATAAGACAACACAAACAGACACATTTGAGAAGGACGAATATATTAGAAAAAAAAACACATATATAAGTACATTTGCGAAATTAATAAAAACGAGAACAGAAAATAGAAAAAGATAGAAGAAACTAAGAATGAAAGATAAAATGAGCTCTAGAAATCAGTTAAATCTTATAGAGAATCTCACTTCTTTATCGTCATCTTCTCATCTTTATCCTTCCAACCTTCTTCAAAATAGAAAAAAAAAGAAACTACAAATTCCGAAGAAAAAGTAAATTAGAAGGCCACTAGAATTTGGTAAGTATAATAGAAGATCACACTTTATCCACCCAATCATTTTTATCCTTGCAATCTTCTTCAATAAAAAAAAAAAAAAACTACATAATCTTAAAAAAAAAGATTAAAACGACCACAAGAATCCAGTAAATCTTATAGAAAATTCTCACTTTATATACATCCACCCAATCATTTTTATCCTTCCAATCTTCAAAAAATAGAAAAAAAAAACATGACCCAAAAAAAATAAATAAATTGAAGACCATCAAGGAAAAAAAAATAAATGAAATGGCTATTAGAATCCAGTATATCTTATAGAAAATTCACACTTTATATACATCCACCCAATCATTTTTATCCTTCCAATCTTCAAAAAATAGAAAAAAAAACATGACCCAAAAAAAATAAATAAATTGAAGACCATCAAGGAAAAAAAAAATAAATGAAATGGCTATTAGAATCCAGTAAATCTTATAGAAAATTCACACTTTATATACATCCACCCAATCATTTTTATCCTTCCAATCTTCAAAAAATAGAAAAAAAAAAACATGACTCTGAAATAAATAGATAAATGAAAGGGGCATTACAATTACAATTCAGTAAGTCTTAAACGTCACACTTTAAATATATCCACCCAATCATTTTTATCCTTCCAATCTTCATAAAAAAAAAAAAAGACTCTAAGAAAAAATTAAATAAAATGGAAACTAAAAAAAACCAGCAAGTCTTAAAAAAAAAAATAAATCATACTTTATTTAGGTCCATCGAATCATTTTTATCCTCCCAATCATCTTCACCCTTCCAATCATCTTCAAAATAGAAATAAAAAAAAAAACTGAAGGACAATTAAGAAGAATGAAATAAAAATAGAAAAATCACACATTCACCTAATTATCTTTATCCTTCCAATCTTCCTCATCTAATCGACTCAGCACTAACCAGCTCATCACAGAACACCAGTAAAGAACCAGTGCCTTCCTAATCTCTCTCTCTCTCTCTCTCTTTATTAATCACCAAACTCAAATTTACACTCCTTATTTGCCCTGATGATCCTCTTACTTCTCAAATGTCAATAATTCTTCACAATTTGTCACTGTGTATTAAAATTATCACCAACTCCAATACTAATCATTCTTCTTATCAAGCATGTTTTTTTTATCTTTTCTGATCCCCCCGCCTCTCTCTCTATCTCTCTCTTATTAACCTAACTTCATCAAATTCTTACTTTCACGCCTTGTTCTGCCCCAATGACTGACACTACCACTATCAATGAGGTTCTCTTGTCACTTGCCATGATCTCTTGTTACGCTTCAACACGCCTATCAGAGTACTAACAACCTTCAGTACCATGACGCGTTTCCATATTCACTCTGCTTACTATTTGGTGATTTTATACACCTTCAGAAACTCAAGTGGTGGGGTTAGAATAGCGAAGACTGTGGCCATTAATCTTCTGACCTTCATAGACCTTTCCTAATGTCAGTAAAATGATCTAATCGTACAAAACTCTCCAGGTAAAAAATATGTCCCAGTATTGAAGGGGTTAAAGGTATTCCTCACGACATAGACACACACACACACACACACACACACACACGATAGTCAATATACCAGTTTCACTCCATAACTTTACTTTTCGTATATATAACTCCAAAAAAAAAAAAAAAAAACTCCAGAATCTTTGTTTTTGAGTATCCTTGTCTTATATCCTAATTTAAGAGGAGACGCAAGAGGAGGAGGAGGAGGAGGAGGAGGAGGAGGAGGAGGAGGAATGTTGGTCGTGATCACTTGGTGCCAATTAAAGATCCATTAGAGAGTGGAAAAAAAAAATGTGGAGGTGGAGGAGATGAAATGAGGAAGATGAAGAGGATGAGTGAGATGAAGAAGATGAGGAAGATGAGGAAGATGAAGAAGATGAGGAAGATGAGGAAGATAAAGATGAGAGAGATGAAGATAATGAAGATGAGGATGAAGAAAATGGTAATATGAAGATGAGGACGATGAAGAAGAAGAAGAAGAAGAAGAAGAAGAAGAAGAAGAAGAAGAAGAAGAAAAAGATGAAGAAGGTGAGGAAGATGAAGAAGATGAGGGAGATGAGAGAGATGAGGGAGAGAAGGAAGAGGATGGGTAGATAGATGCATAGATGGATGAAGGATAGGAAAATAGATGGAGTAAATAAGAAAAAATGGATGAATGGAGAGAGAGAGAGAGAGAGAGAGAGAGAGAGAGAGAGAGAGAGAGAGAGAGAGAATAATATAGGCAAAAGACAAATAATCTAAAATAGATGATAAAAGTACGTTATCAAAAAAACACACACTTGCACACACACACACACACACACACACACACACACACACACACACATTCCCTTTAAGAATAACACAAAAAACTTACTTTTCAAAATAAAATAAAAGAAAAAAACTATAGCAACAAGTCTCTCTCTCTCTCTCTCTCTCTCTCTCTCTCTCTCTCTCTCTCTCTCTCTCTCTCCTTCACTCTTGCAGCGCTAATCTCTGAGTCCATAAAACTATTTCCCATCACCCCTGCACACTCACTTAGCGCTGGGGTGACAGGTGGCCATTAATGACACCTGTGTTCACCTGTCTGTCTGTCTGTCTGTCTGTCTGTCTCTCTCTGTCTCTCTCTCTCTGTCTGTATGTCTGTCTGTTTGTCTGTTTATCCTCATCATTATCTGTTGCTTTGGATGGTTGACAAAGTGAGAGAGAGAGAGAGAGAGAGAGAGAGAGAGAGAGAGAGAGAGAGAGAGAGAGAGAGAGAGAGAGAGAGAGAGAGCAATGCAAGTGTGTGTGTGTGTGTGTGTGTGTGTGTGTGTGTGTGTGTGTGTGTGTGCAGGTGATGGACAGGGAACCAGATAGCGTGAATGAATAAGTGAGTGAGTGAGTGAGTGAGTGAGTGAGTGAGTGAGTGAGTGAGTGAGTGAGTGAGTGAGAAAATGAGTGAGAGAGAGAGAGAGAGAGAGAGAGAGAGAGAGAGAGAGAGAGAGAGAGAGAGAGTGAGTGAGTGAGTGACTATAGAAAAGCAAGTGAATAAGAAAAACAACTAAAATAAAGAGAGAGATAAACATAACTCACAATCTAGAGAGAGTGAGAGATAGTGAGTGAGTGAAAAATAAAACAAAACGAAACCAAACAAAAAAAAAAATAAATAAAAGAGTTCAGAGAGTAGGTTAGTGAGAGGCCGAGAGATAGAATAGAGGGACTTGAGTGAGTGAGTGAGTGAGTGAGTGAGTGAGTGAGAGCGTACCATCGTGTTCCCAGGCTGTCCAGAGGTGTGTGTGGGATACTTAAGCCTGTCAAACCTCCTGACGAGAGAGAGAGAGAGAGAGAGAGAGAGAGAGAGAGAGAGAGAGAGAGAGAGAGTAGGGGGAGAAGAAAAGAAAGAAAAAAAAGCAATAAACAGGAAGAAGAGGGGATGGGAGAAGTCCTTTGTCCTAAAACAGTACTGTGTGTGTGTGTGTGTGTGTGTGTGTGTGTGTGTGTGTGTGTGTGTGTGTGTGTGTGTGTGTGTGTGTGTGTGTGTGTGTGTGTGTGTGTGTGTGTGTGTGTGTGTGGCGGCGTCTGGTCAGTGTGTGTCACTGCCACTGAACTCTGGACTGAGACAGCGAGAGAGAGAGAGAGAGAGAGAGAGAGAGAGAGAGAGAGAGAGAGAGAGAGGAGAGGTCTCTCTCTCTCTCTCTCTCTCTCTCTCTCTCTCTCTCTCTCTCTCTCTCTCTCTCTCTCTCTCTCTCTCTCTCTCTCTCTCTCTCTTTCTCAATCTGCTATCTGTCTGTCTATCTGTGTGTCTCCCTATCTTATCTCTCTATCTGTCTATCTACTACACATATTTCGAGGTTCATAAAGGTGGCCGGCGCTATCCCATGACATCCTTTGCCTCTTCCCTTATGTTCCTCCTCCTCCTCCTCCTCCTTCTCTCCTCCTCCTCCTCCTCCTCCTCCTCCTCCTCCTTCTTCTCCTCCTCCTCTCTTGTTTTATGACGGAGGGAACGTGGCTATTCTGCTCTTAAAAATTCTCTCTCTGTCTCTCTCTCTCTCTCTCTCTCTCTCTCTCTCTCTCTGAAGAATATAACAGAGGGAGGAAATAAAGAGAAATGAAAAAGAAAGAAAGAAACGAAGAAGACCAAGAAGAAAAAAGAGGAGGAAGAGGAGGAGGAGAAGAAGAAGGAGGAGAAGGAGAGTTTAATAATGAAGAAGAATATAAGATGTGAAGAATATGCGAAGAAGAAGAACAAGGAGTGAAGGAGGAGGAGGAGAAGTACGAGGAGGAGGAGGAGGAGGTGGAGGAGGAAAAGCGAGAGGGAGAGACGAGTTTTGCTAGTGTTTCTGTCGCCAGTCCGTTGGAAGGTGAGAGAGAGAGAGAGAGAGAGAGAGAGAGAGAGAGAGAGAGAGAGAGAGAGAGAGAGAGAGAGAGAGAGAGAGAATCACCACCTTTGGCAATTAGTAAAAAGACACACGCAAACTAACTTATGACCTTGAAAACTGACACACACACACACACACACACACACACACACACCCGGTAGCTCAGTGGTTAGAGCGCTGGCTTCACAAGCCAAAGGACCGGGGTTCGATTTCCCGGCCGGGTGGAGATATTTGGATGTGTCTCCTTTGACGTGTAGGTGGTGTTCACCTAGCAGTGAGTAGGTACGGGATGTAAATCGAGGAGTTGTGACCTTGTTGTCCCGGTGTGTGGTGTGTGCCTGGTCTCAGGCCTAGCCTAAGATCGGAAATAATGAGCTCTGAGCTCGTTCCGTAGGGTAACGTCTGGCTGTCTCGTCAGAGACTGCAGCAGATCAAACAGTGAAACACACACGTAAGAAAAAAAAAGAAGAAGTAAAAAGAAACTGACAGCTACTCAGAACGACGTACACACACACACACACACACACACACACACACACACACACTATCATAACCAAACACATCAGCTTATCTTCCTCTCTCCCTGTTTGGCTTCTTGTCCGTTCTCTCTTATTTTCTCGTTTATTCTCCGTTTTCCTTCACATATTATTCCTTTTTTCCAGAGAGAGAGAGAGAGAGAGAGAGAGAGAGAGAGAGAGAGACAATATAAAGACTATAGAAAAAAAAGAAAGAAAAAATTGACGTTGTGATAGAAAAAAAAAAAAAATATAAACAAGAAAAAAATGAGAAAAAGAAAGTAAAAAGTAAGAAAAAAAGACAAAAACTGGTCATTTTGATGTGTTAGTGGACATATACTTACTCCTCACCCTCCTCTCCCTCCTCCTCTTCCTGCTCCTTCCCCTCACCCTCCTCTTCCTTCTCTCCCTCCTCTCCCTTCTTCTCTCGCTCCTTTCTCTCCTCCTCACCCTCCCCTACTCCTTCCTTGACCACTCCCGCATTACAGGTCCAAGTAGGTGGTAATGAGACCGTTGGCATCCACTGTGAACCCTCCACCACCACCACTACTGATACTGTCCACCGCTGCCCGAAGAGAAGGAAGAGACAAGAAAGACGTAGAGAATCGGTGATAATGCTTGAATATTTGTAGAAGTTGTAGAATTGAATAGAAATGAGTAAAGGAGAGGTGATGAAGTGATGAAGGGAAAGGAGAATTGAAGAGAAGGGAATGTATTTGTTAAGAGAGAAAGAAAAGAATAACAGGAAATATTGGGATTTGTGAGTTCTTAATCTTTTCAGTACCGGGACGCATTTTTACCTTGAGTTTTGGGTGTGATTAGACGATTTTATTGACATTAGGAAGGGTCTATGGAGGTCAGAAGATTAATGGCTGCAGTCTTCATTATTTTAATCTCTCCTAAGTTTCTGAAGCTGATTAAAAAAAAAAAAAGAAGAAAAGTCAGCACCAACTATATGATATCTTGAAGGAGACGAGTTTAAATAGAAAGTTTGTGGTAAGGAAAGGCAATAGGAAAGGAAAGGGAAGGAGAAAGATACTACTACTTCTGTTAAGATTGTATATCCTGACGGAAAATAATAAAAAAAAGCAGAAAAACACACCACTAACTAATTTATCTTTAAGGAGATGAGTATACATAGAAAATTTGTGTTAAAGAAGGGAAATAGGAAAGGAAAGGAGAAATATGCTATGGTTCTACTAAGATTGTATATTCTGACAGGGAAAATTAGAACATAGAAAAAAAAGCAGAAAAAGACAGACACCACTAATTAATTTATCTTGAAGGAGATGAGTATACATAGAAAATTTGTGTTAAAGAAAGCAAATAGGAAAGGAAAGAAAAGAATAAATACACTTTGTTTCTATTAAGACTCTATATTATAACAGAGAAAATAATAAAAAAAAGAAAAAGACAATATTATGTATAGAAAATTTGTGGCAAGGAAAGCAAATAGGAAAGGAACAGAAGGGAAAAGAAAAATACACTGCCTATCTACTAAGACTGTATATCCTGACATGATGAAATAAAAACACACAACAAACTAAGGAAATGTACGAGAACCCATCAGGTAGGCCTATACACGTGGGATTCCTATTGAAAGAAAAAAAAAACTTAGGAAATCTGCAAAAACCTCTGAGCCCTACACGTGGAAATCCATCTTGTTGTGCCTCCATCATTTCTATCACTCACTACAATCATACGTGCCTCCTCCTCCTCCTCCACATCCACTAACCACCACCACCACCACCACCACCACCACCACCACAAATCATCACCTATTTATTTACTTCCATCAAATGTCCTATCTATTTATCTGTCTTATCTTCCAAAATGCTCACTAATAAAACATCAGTAACTTAATTTCTGAGTCTAGTTTCTTCATCTTCCATTGCTCGAGAGATAATTCCTGTCTGTCCCTTCTTTTTTTTTTTTATCTAACTTTATCTTTTATCATCATTATTCATTTATGCTTTATTTATTATTTGATTTTTTCAACGGAGTATCTTCTGTCCTTTCGTGATTACTGATTGAGAATTTTGTCCTTTTCGTCATTAGAACCATGTGTTCGTTTTCTTCTCCTCTTCTTCTTCTTCCTCCTCCTCCTCCTCCTCCTCCTCCTCTTGTGCATCTTCCTCCTATTCCTTCTCCTCCTCCTCCTCTTGTGCATCTTCCTCCTATTCCTTCTCCTCCTCCTCCTCGCATCTTTCTCCTATTCCTTCTCCTCCTCCTCCTTTTCCTCCTCCTCCTCCTCTTCTCCTCTTCCTCTTGTTGTGCCTTCATCATTTTTATCGCTCACTACCATCATACGTGCTTCCTCCTCCTCCTCCTCCTCCTCCTCCTCCTCCTCCTCCTCCTCCTCCTCCTCCTCCTCTTCCTCCTCCTCCTCCTCCTCTGCCTCCGTCATTTCTATCCTTCAACTGCCATCTTAGTCCACATCCACTGACCACCACCACCACCACCACTACTACCACCACCACCAGCACCGTCGCCAACACCAGCCCCTCCATCTGCCCAAACCGCCACCACCACCACCACCACCACCACCGCTACCTCCAGACACCGCCACCACTTCCTCCACACGCCAGACGCCAGCCATCACCACCACCACCATCACCACCACCATCACCACCACCATCACCATCACCACTACCATAATTTTTTAAACTATACTGAAAAATGAACGGTGATATTGAGAGAGAGAGAGAGAGAGAGAGAGAGAGAGAGAGAGAGAGAGAGAGAGAGAGAGCGGCAGCCACAAAGGACGGGTCGCTATCGGCCTGACACTCTTATTTTGACACACGGACACACACACACACACACACACACACACACACACACACACACACACACACACACACACACACTTCACTTTGTCTCTGGGAGGAACACACACACACACACACACACACACACACACACACACACACAAGCAGCGGCCAGGAAAAATTAGAGAGAGAGAGAGAGAGAGAGAGAGAGAGAGAGAGAGAGAGAGAGAGAGAGAGAGAGAGAGAGATCAAAGTAGCATTTAAATGAAAACATATCCATAAAATTGAAGGAAAAATGAGAGAATCAAAGAAAACTTGTGAAAAAAACACCGAGATGACTCAAAGAGAGAGAATAAAAAGAGAAATAAATGAGCAAACCGGGAAAGAAAAAGAAAATAAATAGAGTAAATAAAGTAAAAGTGAATAAAAATAAATACAAAGACAACTAAGTCAAAGGAAGGAATTGATAAAGTAGAGAAATAAGAGAAAAAAAAAAAAGACAAGACAACAAAACATTACAAAAAAAAAAAGAGAATGAAAATTTAAGAAAAGAATAGAAAAAAAATCAATCTTACCGGGAAAATAAATGAAAGAAATACAAAAAAAAAAATACGAAGATTGATAAAAAAATACATTGAAAAAAAAACAGACAAAAAATAAGAAAAAATATAAAAATAAATATCACCAACGAAAAAAAAAAAAAAAAAAAACACACGAAGAATGAAAAAGAAATACATAGAAAAACAGACACAGACAAACAAACAGACAGACATACATACATACAGACAG